>NC_133862.1:9159818-9208340 GCF_044706935.1 Curcuma longa | reverse complement strand
GCCAAATTCTACGAGTCACTGTCCATATTAGCTGAGTTGAACAGGATTAGCTATGAGCGATATACATTTTTCCAAAAAATCTACACTCATAAATCCTATAGAAATTTGTCATAATATATAACAAATCATTTCTATTGAGAATCATATGAGAATTGACAAATTAGAGGTAAATTGGACATTTGTACGCCTCGGGGTTGTAGTTTCATGTACGAGACACTTCACTTGGTTACAATGTGATAATAAAAAACTAGGAGATGTAGAAACAACAACTAACTCAAATAAACAAGAATTTTTTTCCCTACATACTATATATATTCATTTTTTAATAGAAGATAAAAGAAAACTATGCATTATCAAAAAAGTCGTATAAATAAGACAAAAGGGTACAACAAATAACACTAAACCCAAAATCAATCTTTGAGCAAATCTTAGTATTAATTGAAACCAACTATAACACTAGAATCACCTTGGCCCATAGGAAAGATGTGCTTGAATTAAATCTTATTAAGAGACCAAGAAAATAAGAAAAATACAATTATCATTATCTTTTATCAGAAGTTAAGATAATTTTTAATTATCATCTTTTAATCATTACAGTAAAGTTCCATTAAGAAATGAATCACTGAATCTAATATCTTTAGAGCATAATAACGTTACCTGATGTATGAGTTAAAGTTCTCATTGGTACTATACAACAATATAATGCTCTTGCACAAATAAATATTGATCAGGGGCGACCACTTGCTACCACAACCTCATACAGATGGTCAACTACTTAAGTATAAGACTAGATTTAGAGTTTTCACTTTTTAATATTTCTTTTCTCCATTTAAAATCATCATTGTTTCACTTTAAATCTTTACGTCATAATTATTCTACTATAGGGTTGCATTGATTAGGTCAAATGACTAATCTAAATCAACTTTTTAATATAACTTATGCTAATTTAATTGTGTATTAACATATGATCGACAAGCAAGACATGCACAATATAAAAGTATAAGTAACACCATCTAAGTCAACAAATACTATGGAAGGTAAAGCATTTGAATGACAATATCAATTAAAAATAATTATAGTATCAACTTTTATTTTTTGAAAACAATCCCTTCCCATGTTAATTCCTATACAAACACCTACATTTGTATAGCATTCAAAAGTGTCAATTATTTAAGCCTTCAAATAGTTTAATTCATTTAAAAAATCATTTTGCTATTTTAAATATCATTTTAATTTCTTTTTCAAAAATAGTTATAGAAACATATATAAATCCATTTTTATATGTATTCATGCACAAGGAATTATATAACGAGTCAAAGGATTATTTTATCCATATCAATGTACAATAAAAGATCCGAGTGACTATCTGAGAATAAATATCTAATAATGATATAAAAATATAGAAATTAAATAAAGTTCGATATCGATAGATCCAATCTTGATCTTGCTTCTTCGATATAATTCCAATTACAAAACTAGACACCTACTAATATTGAATAATTATTCCTTTTCCCATCCTAATCAAATGCACCAACATACAAGGTAGGGGTTTCGTTGATATGAAATAGTTGAACCTAAATAACATATTGTGATTAGTTTGAAATAACCAAACATTCTCTGATATCAACTATACAATTACTTATTGACTTCTTACCTTTAATTTGGTTGGCATGCGGGCGATAACCTAATTCAAAGACACCGAGAAGCTCGGAAAAATGAGAGGGCTGGTGGTTCCTCTTGGCTCGACTAAAAGCGGCCAAATGATGATTGTGGGTGTTGAGAAAGGAAGGAGATATAGAGAATATGAAAAAGAGAGGAAGGAGGGTCCTCTTGACTCGACAAAGGGTGGCCGACCGACTAGTGGCTGTGGGCACAGAGATGCCCAACAATGGCCTCTCTTTGCTTCAGTGATGACCAACGCTGAGATGAATGACAACACCTGCTCTTGTGCACATGCCGGAAGAAAATAAAAAAGAGGGAGAAGGGAAATTAGGAGGGGAAGAGGGAGGGCTGTTGATAGTTAGTGCCAATGTGTGTGGGTGGCAGAGAAGTGGTAGTGACAAGTGATAGCAGTGGCAGCATTTGAGAAAAATAAGAGAGGAAGAAAAGAGAGACGACAAGAGGGACAGAGGGAGAGAGAAGCTGATGGAAGAGGAAAAACAACTGATGGAGAATGACAGCTGGTTGGTGTGATGGCTAGCATCACACAAGGAAGAAGAAGAGGAAAGGGTCATGTGGTGTTGGGTAAATAGAGGGGCATGTGGAAGAGAAGAGAGGTGGCTTTTTGCTCAGGACAAACAGGGAGAAACGCGTGAGTGGGAGAGAGAAGAGGAGAGGAGATGGATTTCTAATCTGCAACTCAAAAAATTCTCTAATTCATCCCTAAGTTGAATCCACGTGACCCTAATCATCATGCCTATCCAATGGGTTCCATCCAAACCCAATTGGATTTCAACTCGCCACCCAATTTATTTAACTGTTTGATTTGACTTAATTTGTCTTCTAAATATTTTATAAAAAAATTAATTTTAGGGTGTGGAAAAAATTAGATGAAAGTTCAATATTTAACAATATCAATGTACTAATTTTGAAATCTTACCTGTCATGGAGATTGCCAAATTCTCATGTCCGATTGTGTACCACACATACCACTCCATCACAACTTGCAGCTCATCGGAGTTAATACTCCGTCCCTCATAGTTGTTGATGCACTGGGTTCATCCCTATGCTTTACCTTGCCCTCAATGTTTTGAAAATTGGACTGTACTAGAGTGCACTGAGCTGCCCCTTTGCCCTTGTTTCTTGGAACTGCCAAAAAGAAGTTTATTTGATAAAAAAATCACAATTTACCTTCCTTCCGAGGCTTCTCACTTCCTGACCTACTTCCACCTAGCATTCTGGTTTAGAAGATAAGAATGGTTTTATTATTTTAAATCGTTAATTTATCAAAATCACTTGGATGTTTTCTTTACTGTTTGTATTATATGAAGGCCAAGATGTGCTCTTGTGCAACATTTCGGTTAAATATGTTTCGTGGCTATCAATTTAGTTTCATATTTTTGAAATAACATTTGGTGGCAGCTAGGAAACAGCAAATGTTCAGTATAACATGGTTATATAACTATTATTTAGTTTTAAAGTTAATTTGTGCAACTTGTCTTTAGAGATAGGCAATTACTGTTCATTAAGTCTATTCTATGCAGTTGTTACTCTTTTTATATATAATCTAAGCGGAATCTTAGTTACTTCCTGACTGATTGCATTTAAAAAAGAATATTCATCAACTCCCTATCCGAGCAACACTTCCAAACAGGATTGCTACCTTGCAGATTTTAAATGCTTCCATACAGAAGGTAATCTAGCTGTTCTGTTGCTTGGTAATATACTATTTCAACTGAGAAAAGCTTCTGCATTCTGTTGTTGAATTTAATGAGGATGGTTGTTGTTTGAATTTCATTTTCAGAGAAATTTTAGCTTTTGTTTGTTATATCATGTGTTTTCTAGTTGTTATCTTTTAACCATATGGGTTTCTATAACTGGCTCAATTTATCTTTGGATGTTCCTGTCAGTTGGCATTGTCAAAAAATTTATCTCAGCTAATTGTTCTATGCTTTGGAGAGCTCGTTGAAGACTTTGTTGAATCAAAATCCAAGTCTATACAGAGAGTTGAACATTTTGAGCTGCAGAGTTCTTCAGTCAACAGGGTTTCTTCAGTAGGGTTGCACTGTTTTGTTCTTAAAACATCTATATTTCTTGACATGTGTGTGGTATTTAACATAGTAAAGCTATCATTCTTCTGTGTCCACCATAATCCTTATGTTTACGTTTTATTATTTCTCTTTATTTTTTGAAATTATGAATCAAGTACGTCATATTTCTGATTAATTGAAGTCTTGAAGATGGTCATCCCTTAATCCTAGGTCCATGTCTTAGGGACATTGCAATAGTTTGTTGGTTTTCCTTTGCCCAACAAGTAAACTTCTTATGGGAAGTGTACTTGCTTTTCTAAATGTTCAAGTCTTAAAGTGATTTATGCTGGCGCAGAAAAAATGAACTTCATCAGATTGCCCAACAAGCTTCAAGTATTGAAGATTTGGTTGAGGTTGTCCGTGCTTCCTTGTCAGTTATGTCCAAGCATTGGTCTGAAGCCATGCATTCATTCCATGAGAAATTTGATCCTCTATCTTCTTTGATCGTAGATCATGGTAGCTATCGGTACCTGACATGAGATAATTGTTTTTCAATGATTAACTGATATATGTATCAGATTTTTTGTATGGATTTTGTTTATAGCTGTTAAAATTTTTTTCTAGGTTTGATTTCCACTCCGCAAGATGAGTTTCTAAGTGTGTTATTTGGGGCGAGGACAAGTCCACCACTTCATCAATTTCTAGCCAATACACTTGGTGAAGCGGTACCACAGTATTTGATTTATTTTAGAAGTTGAGTATTAACAACTGAAAACAACTATTCTATTCTTTTGCATAGGGTTTGAAGCGTGTCTCTAAGGCTGTTGATTGTGCTGGAAAAGAGTTGCATTCTGTTATTCATGAACATCTTCAGGTACTATATTTATTGCCACTTGCATCATTGTATATTTCTATTAAATTCACAAGTTACCCATTGAAGTTGAGAGCAGAGACAAATCCAAATGAAACTGACATAGGATACAGGGTGGATGAATTTTGTGATACCTGCAATAAGCTGTCAATCTATCGATTTGGATCTAGTTACTGAAATGTAAAACTTCCTAAAATTCGTATTATAGACTAGAACATAATTTTCAATGTACAATCAATTCTGATTTGGGGTGGGTAAGGCTGTCAATTTGATAAATTGGATTTAGGCGCTGAGAAACCAGAAATCTTTCAGAATAGGTAAAAATGAGGTGAATATGGAGCATCCAGGTAAGTCTACCTTGGCTGGAGGTATGATTGTTTTGAAAAGGATCTAACCTATTTGATTGATTGCTCAAACTGAAGTAAGGCTGAGGAAAGAGAGGAGTAGACAGCAAGAGCAAAGGGCAGAGAGAAGGTGTACAATAAACCCTTTCCTAGGACTGAACCCCGTGTTGGCGGGAGCTTCGTGTACGATTATCATTTTTTTATAGTTAAATATTAGTATGAATGCATAATATGTCACTTGAATAAAAAATATTTTTTCATACAATTTCAAAAGAAAAATAGACAATTTTTTAAAAGTGTAAATCATATTTATTTTGGATATATTATATGCTGAATTTTGATTTACCATACTACAAGGTAAAAAATGGAAATCATCCAGATTATCACAGAGAAAAGTCACACCAATAAGAAAATAATTATAAATTAATACTTTTAAATATAATTGATCTTGTCCATTGATTTGCTTTTACTTTCATTGCCATTGTTATCTTTTGAAAACTTCATTGTGTAAGTCAAAAGTGTTGTTCGGTGTTTTTTCTAGGTGTTTTCCCCTCTAGGTAGCAAACATATTATTTTGATGAAACCACCTATTTCAAGAATCTTCCTGCACTAATTGGCAGCCTGCTGTAGAGATCATTGGATTTCGAATTGCAGAATTGCGAGGCCTTTCTCGATGGCGTGCACGGTATCGTGTTATTGGACTGGATGAGAAGCTTATTGATAATGCAACAGAGAAGGCTGGCATGTTGCTTGTGCAAGTTGAAAGGTTTTCGAGGATTCTTGCAATTGTATTACATCTGGTATGCTATTGTTTCCAGGCTTGACGATGTGTTTTCTGACTGCATACCTAGTTTCTCTTTATTTGTGCTTTACCATGTATTTACGTTTCGTTTTGGCCATGCATGATTTGTTGCACTTGTTTATTTAGCTTATATATATGTTTGTATTATCTACCTTAATATGTTCTATTTGGATCTTTTCTTATAACTAATTTCTTTGATCTTTTCTCACTTGCTGCAATGTGTCTATCTACATAGATTCTTTGTTATGAAAATTTCATTCTTGACTTTTAAGCTCTTATAAAACCTTCAACTCGACCATAGGTCTGTAGCCATCAGGTTACTGTTAGGCAGCAACTGATATTAAAATTTAGTAAGAACTTTACTCTCCCTCGCAATATGTACATTGTGTTAAATTGGATATTCAGTATGCCTATATTGTAATTTAATTTAGTATTTCCTTGTGAGACTTCTAACTTTCCTTGAGGACGAAATAGATTGCTCTTATTCTTGTTGGAACTAGGATTTGTAGAATAGATTTGGTCGTGCTGAAATTTTATAAGGCTGGCTACCCATTTGATTACAAATTTTCCAATTTTCCAATTTTCATTACTTTCCATAAGGCATTGAAAATGAAACCTGCAACAAGCAACTTCAAGCATATGAAGAGGTGAAATCTTGAATTTTGTCATCTGTACAATCCAAACAATAATTCTTTCCATATAGAAGTTTCTTGCTTTGGAAATTGTATTCCATTTTTATATCCTTATGACCAAATCCACTTTGATGGAGGCAGAAATCTCTGGCAATGGGCAACGATATATGGATAGATCATTCTAGATTTGAATCCAACTAATGGTAAAGGAAAATACTAAAAGGCTTTTGAAGTTGCCTTGGCTACATTGTCCTATATGCATTCTAAACTATTGGCTGCCTCTTAGAGTAGAATGGAATAGATAACTTCTGGTTTACTAGGTATGCCTAGTTATTATATCCTTATTTTTTTCTACACATCCAAGCTCTGAGAGGATACGGATGTGGGATGTACTAAACAAGTGTGTTCCATGTTATCATTCCTCATCTCTGTAGGAATGAATGTGTTCCAAAATATGCTTATCAAATGATTTCACATACTATATTAAATATTGGTTCTCTTTTTGTTTAACAAAAACAATTATATTACTAACATGTTTAGATATTTTCTATCATCTTTTTTACCTCATGCCTGAATGAGTTCTTAAGATATTCATTATTAATTTCATAACATATATGGTTGTTTGAGTTCTAAGTTTATTATATAGTTATTCTTGTTATCTCCTTTATTTCAGTTACAAAATTTTTTCAATTGGGTTTTGAGGTCTATTAAAATATTAATGTCTGAACCAGTTGATCAAGTACAGTCAGCAAACAGGTTTGATATCCACCATTGTCCTTCTGACATTTTCATACCAACACCTTAGATATGATTGGTACTGATAATTTATGATCGTGTTCATAGCGAACTCATTGTGGTGTTCTTGAAATTTGTGCTCAATCATGATCCAGTTGGGGAGTTGTTGGATGCCACTAAAACAATTGATGTTGATGGGTAAGTTACTGTTTGCAGATGTTCCTGTGATTTTTTTTTGCCTGTCATTTCAGTCATCATTTATCTAGTTGGATAAGACAATCGGTCTGCTTATGCTTATTGAATTGATGACTCCAATATGACTACCCTATCATTTCCTTGAGATATTTTTCTTTATTTTCAGAAATTTGTTCTGTTTGTTGATGCAGGGAAATTATGGAACGGCTTGAGGAGTTGGTGATATTTGGAGGATATTCGGATACTAAGTACTTGGAAAGAAACTTATTAAATGAATTTAATCAGATGGAGCAATGGTACTATCTGCACTTGAATATATTTATTACATGGTTTAGAATTCAGAAAAAGTGCACTTTATTAATCACAACATTGCAGGTTTTAAGATTCAATATGTTTAGGATCTTGGTATACTTAATAACTTTTACGTTGTTGAATGTATTCAATACACTTGGTTTAGATTCAGAAAAGTGCACTTTGTTAATCACAACAATTGCAGGTTTTAAGATTTGATATGGTTAGGACTCTTGGTATGCTTAATAACTTTTCCATTGCATATAACTTGACTGTTATAGACAACACATCAAATTAGTGATTTCAATAGTCGGGTTGGCTCGAGATGTTACCATCTCTTGCCATGCTTCTTTTTGGGAGTTGAGGTTTCTTATAGCTCTTAAGGAAGATCTTCATTTAAAAAAAAATGCACAATATATCTTTTGCAAGAAGTCAATATGCTAGACTCTGAACTTACAAAAATTCCAAATACACAAAATTATGACCTATGGATAAAAGATGTCTTTGAAGATTGTTCTACTTTATTGAGGACTCATCGAAAAATTCATTTATTTTATAGTTATCAAGCTATATATATATATATATATATATATATATATATATATAATTCTTTGCAGTAAATGTTGTCAGTCAGTTTAGGCAGCCATATATATATATATATATATAATTCTTTGCAGTAAATGTTGTCAGTCAGTTTAGGCAGCCCAAGAAGTGTCATTGAAAAACACTGATAAGCTATATCGGGTGTATCCCATCTAGTATTGATAGAAGTCCCATCTCAGAATTCTATACTATATGCTATATTGGATGCAATCTTGCAATGTAGGAAAACAAAAATCAAATTATTGATGCTCAATGACATGCACCTTCTTTGATTATCTGGATAGGTTTTTAAATTTTTTTTTTAAAGGATCTTGGTTTTAACAATATTGGTTATACAGACCTATGAATATGCATTGTGACAATCACATTAGCATCTAAAATGCAAATAATCCAATATTCTGAATACACCAAACATGATTGCCACTTCATCATCTGTGATGCATTTGTGACTAAGAAAATTAGCGCACCCTATGCCTTTATTGAAGAATTACCAAGGGCTTAATGCTATTTGATTTATGGCTATCAAGTTGAGCATGTTTGTTTCTTCAGGGGTATTTAATAAAATATTATAGAATATTATTTAAAACACTTCTTTTAAATTTTAAGGACCAACTTACAATATTTGATAAGTGATGTTTTTTATTTGTAAAAATCCTAATTATAATTAGCTCAAGGAAAGATTTCTATTCTATCTAATCTTTCCCCGAATTGCTTCTCTCTCCTTGGCCATGGATTCCTACTGTCACCCTTGACCCCCTTACTTCCGTTGTCGTAGATGCTGACTATTTAATATCGCCGCCAACTTTCATTGTTGTTGTCACCATTGACTTCCATCGCTACTACTAACTTTCGCTGTTGCCGCCGACTTTTGTTGTTGACTTTGTCACCATATCAAATTGCGATCACTTTCCTTTAACCTCTTGATTTGTTGACTTGAGGTGATCTTTCGAGACTTTTTGTTTCTGATAAATTCTTGCTTAGAGATGCTTGATGATTATGCTGGAGTCGAGTTTTAGTGTCCTTTTATTTTTCTTGTCGCACATATTATTTTACTTGTACATTTTTCCTTATGCCAACATAAGACATTCGTGTCAAGTTAATTTGTTTAATAAAGTTTCTAGCACTTTTTATTATTAAAATCTTGTGTATTCGATTTATGTTGCTATTTTATAGTTATGATGCAACAGTGGATATTTGTGTCAACATATTTTAACTTGTTTAATAAAGTTTATAGCCGTTTTTATTATTAAAATTTTGTATATATGTTTGGTGTTGCTATTTTATAGTTATGATGTAAACTATGCATATTATGATGATCAAAGAGTGTGACCCTTATATAGGAATGGAGCATCCGGTTGTGACAGTTAGACATAACTATGTTCAAGGCATACCTAGTCTTAAATACATGAACTGTATCTATTTCAATAAAATAAAAAGGTATCTAAGTTCTCAACTAATATATTTTATTTTACGTTAGCCATTGTTATTAACATAAATATTTTTAAGACTCAATATATCTCTGTATGTGTATGTTAATATGCACTATGCAGTATGTTGACTGCATACCTCCTCTATATGCTTTTGGAAATCTTGCCGATAACATTTTTTTTAATGCTTTTTAGCTTCAAGGAGGCTTTCCTTCATCAGTTCATGACTGTTTCACAAAAGATATACTGTGAAGGTCTAATGCCATTATATGAATTCAGATACTCAAATCAATTTTCATCATCAACTGCCCCTACATCGATAGTCTACTACAAGGTACTTATCTAACTTTTCTTTTTAAGAATCCATTAAGTTTCAAAACTTTGGTTTATTTTCAGTACTTGTTTGAGGAACTACACACGACCAAAAAAACTCTCAACTTATATTTCATATTAATTTTTGCTAACCATTCTTGTATTAGCTTTCTCAGTCCTGTTTGCCAATGATAGACTTCTCTCTCTCTCTCTCTCTCTCTCTCTCTCGTTTAAGCTCTTACTAGACTGACATGATGATGATGAATATCAGGATGAATATGATAGAATATCATGTCATATATTATTGGGCATTTTGGCTATATCCTTCTTAGCAATGGCCTATGATATTTTTTCAAATGATTATTTGTTGTTAATAGAAAAGGGACATCTAACTGCTCATACAAGTCACATGCATATACCAGTGTAAGTATCCAATTGCCTAACTGATTGCATGTGGGAGACCAGCAGGACCATTTGAAGATTCTTGTTTTGGTTTGTGATTAGTAATCCTTCATTTAGGTGAAGAATCAGAGGAGAAAGACAATTTTGAAGTGCAGTGGCATGGTGAAATGCAATTTATAAGCACTCTTAAGTGACATTTTTTCTGACACCAATTAGAGGGTGGTGAGAGACAGTGATTTTTTCTCCTCAGTCAATTCAAATGTTAGTAATATGTGCATATGTGTGAACAATATATAACATTGATAAGAAAAGGCTGAAGCAAAAAGTAAATTATAACCCTAACACAGTGGGTTTAATGTGGTCAAAATATTAAGGTTTAATGTAGTCAACACACTAAGTTTCCACATCCACGACCATGCTATTTCGGCATGCTACATAAAATAAACTAAACTACTTCTTGGCACAAGCCACTTGAGTAAGTCTTTTCAAGTTTCAACGATAAGATTTTAAATCAAATGTCTCAATCTATTAACACATGCAAGAATAATAACTCTCTCAAAATGAAAAAGAAATGTGCAAAGAATCAAATCTCACCATAAAGAATAAGGATCAATATAAGAATAAGATTACATTTATTAAATGAGAGCTTCGTCTTAGGAATCACTAGAGCTTTTTCACCATGTGAATTTTGAATATGCAATGATGTGTTTGTGTCTTCAAAGATGGAATCTCTAAAAGTTTTGTAGGTGCTATGGAAAAGACATCAAAATGGTTGAAAATCTAATCTCAACATATATGCTAGTCACTGTTGGGCTGACCAAAGGCTCATGGTAGGCTGACCAAAAATCTGTTGGTTGGTTGACCAAAATCTGTTGGTCTAGTACTGGCCAAAGTCTGTCGCTTGACTGACCAAGGTCTATTGGTTGACTAACAAAAGTTTGTTGGCTGATTGATTTAAGTTTGTTGGCCGGTTGACGAAAGTTTTTCTATTGATTGACTATTTAAAGTCCGTTGGTTGTCGATCATAAATGACTCTGTCAATTCAAAATTCAAATTTTGGTCGGTCAAAGCAAAGCTTGGTTGTCTAAAGGATGTCTTTTAGTCAACCTCCTCAAAATTTATAGTTGACCAATTTCCAATATTGAAGCCTAATAGAAGTCTATTTTTGGTCAAACGACAAAATGTTTTTGTCAACCACTCTACTACAGAGAGTAAACTTTGGTCGCACAAAACAATGACTCACTCAAATTTTTAGTATTTGAGTTTCCCAGTGTGCCTAGTTTGGTCAACTGACAAACAAAAGCAAATTGATGGACCATACTTGTGATATAAAGTTGGTGACTTAGGCTATCCAATTCTTAGCTGACTATCCAACAACCATTGGTCACTCAAACAAGCTTGAAACATACCAAATGAGACATCTAATTGCTAAACAAATCTAGGGTACCTTAAACTTAGTATTTTATTTGTACAACTTTTTTAAAAAATGATCTAAAGCTTTGTAAATCAAACATAGTTAAAACATAGGTAGTTCTCAATCGGTACTAAAAATGAGAAAAATAGGAATTTGCCTCAAATACCTTGCTAGAATTCTAGTCAAATAAATTAAAGAACAAACTCTTTAGGTAAATTTAACCATCCTATTCATCTATTTATACCAAAATATAATTATACAGGTCTTCAAGTTAGTCTTTGATAATTTCATTACATGAAAGTTTCAAAATGCTTTAGGCTTGTCCATTGGGTTCATTCAATCTAGCTTAGCATTTATCCAATGAGCTACAACAAATGTTAGATCTGCAAGTTCAAGGCAGCCATTAGTCTGAATCAACTAATTTAATCTTGTTGTCAAACATTAAAACCACATGATTAGTCTAGTCACAATGGAGGAATTAATATTCTCCAACAAATATTTCTGTGAACAGTTCTGGTCAGGTTCATATGCAACATCCTTTTGGTTGTCATGGTCAATATTTTGAATAATTTCTCTTATTTTTTATCCAAGAAGCACAATTTCAGCATTGTTATCATTCTGAATCTTTCACGAATAGTAAAATTCTATCCTTATCTGCCAATTATTTGTTGGTTATTGTAGGGCAACTATGGTTTAGAGTCCACAAATTTGGATAATCTTATTGACTACACTTGCTTTAAAGTGCCTGATGAATCACTTGAGTTGACAAATTGTATCGGCATCATGAGGGGTTTCACTAATGCTGTAAATCGTCTTCAAAAGCAAACACATTGCCCTGAAGCTGTTCTCTTACGTGTACCAGAAACATTTCATTGCGTGGATCTATCTTTTTATAAGGTGATGACATTTTCTTCCTTTGTCATTCTTTTGTTCATTCTCTTGTATCTTTAATTGGTATTTACTTTATTATCCTTTGAATGAAATAGGAAAACCAGCTTATTCTTTTACTTAATGAAGCAACCTCCACATCTGATAGTGCAATGAGATCATTGATTATGATGGTGCAACTTGATGATCTATGCTTTCTGCCACTTTCAAGAGAAGTACCTGAAATCTGGGCAATTCACTGTTTGAAGGTAAGCCTTGTTAAATGTTGTACAGATAAGTGTGAGCCAGAGTCTACGTAGACATATGTAACCAATGTACAACTTTTTCAAAACTATTTTGTGAAGGCTAGGTGGTTGCAGGGTAATAATTGTCTCCTCACTACTATATTAAATAGTAATCTTTAGGAACAATATAATACTATTTCTTAACAATAAATGTTACCCTCATAATATTTTTATAATTTTTAGTATTTGTTCATATTTTTGATTGCCCCATCAAGCAAATATCCTTTATTTTCATAGAAGCCAAAGTGGTTGCTTTTGAATCTCTAGTAACTCCTGATCGATCATTCTGCCATTCACTAGGCTTCTGCTGTAGAAATGCATCTGGAAAATGGAAAAGTGCGCTATGTCCCTGATCCTGTTTCTTGCCCATTGGCTGTTAGTGGTAAAGATCCTCACCTTACATTTCAACTTCTACTTTGCAATGGTGATGTGGTTTTCCTTTTTCTTTGAATGAGTTCTTGGCTGAAGTCTGTTTCTTAGGATTTGATGCTTTTGTTCTAAATTTCAAGGCTTATGTAACATAAACTTAAATTTATTACATCATCTTGTGAGTTAGGAGTTGATTTTTAAACATTATGAAACCTATTGTATATTTATGATAATGGTAGTGTACAAGACAATGATTGATTGTCTAACAAAGGCAATTATCTTCATGAGATGAAAATCATCTCATCTCCTGCGTAAATTCCCCTTGTTGCTCATAATGAAAAGTATGTACCGAATTTGAGTTTGATCCTATATAAAATTTACGTGCAATTTCAGTAGAAATTCACTAGGTGCTTTGAAGGATAAAATCGTGCTTCTATCATCACCTTAATTACATGTTTAAGTGGGTGGTTTTTTTTTTTTTCTGCTAGCCAAAAATGAAATTAACATGCATGTCTGTGAATCAGTTGCTTTTTGTTCTGAGCAGGCTTTTGGCTCGAGTCTTGTTATATTTTAATTAGAGAGTTGATGTAAAAATAGTTTCGCCCTTAATTTCTTATGCTTCGATTGAAGTTGTGGAGAAAACTTTTAATTTGGTTAACATGATCGATGTCTGAACTGTCTGCAGCTTCTAGGGGTCTCGCATGTGTTTTTACATCGAGAAGCCATGCCATGGTGTATATACTCGATGAAGATGAAGATGAGGACGATGCTTCTGGTGCCTAATGATGCTATATATAACCATCGGTGGAAGTCATGCATCAAATTGTTATTGTTCTATTCTACACATTGATTTATAACATTTGCTAAGCATAAATGTAGAACCATATATAAACTACGTTTAGCTGCTTAGGTCCTAGCTAGTTAATTGGATCAGCTCACAAGTGACTAGTCATTTGTGACACTCGAGCTTGATTTTTAACCAGTCCATATATGGACGGAGTGCACTATTTTCTAGCTCCTTATTTATCTCAAAAATAAAAAATACTTGTCCAATAAAATATGAAATTGCCTCTTTTATTGTTTTTTAAAACTGTAAATCATTTATTCAATTGCCTTATTTAAATTTGAAGATAATTACGAACATTTTGATAAAAAGGAATTCGGAAAAAAGAGAGTGAGTGGTGTATTTCGGTAATAATATAATCAAGCTCCTTTTAACATATCCTATATATTATGGGTATTTATTTTGGTAAAATCCTCTAAAAATAATAATTTGTTTTTATTTTTAAAAAATAATTCAGCTAGTGCTGCTTAATTTATTTGGGACATAAAATAAGCGGAAAAAAAGCAAAGACTATTATTAGTTGTAATTGCTTTGGTAAAATACTTTAGAAATAATATTTTGTTTTTTATTTTTTAAAAATAATTTATACTTATGCTGATTAATTATTCTTTTTAGTGCACGCTTAATTAGAAATTTTGTTTGAATTAGTTAATTTTTAATGCAATGAAAAAGCATGACATGCAAATACTTGGGTGAAACCCCACTTTAATAAATGAAAGAGCATCCACCAATTACTTTAAGTAAAAGACAGAAAAAGAAAGAAAAACTAGTATTTAAGTATCTTACAAGCTTCAATTCCAAAGAAAACCTTTAGCTTTAGCAAAAGAAAAAAAGAAAAGAAATTAAAGGCGAAAACTAAATCTGTCAATTCGTCACAAGCCTTTAATTATAAAGAAAATCTCTTTTCCATTAACAATTAATGCTACGAATTTCATGTGGATCACAGCTTGCGTGAGATGTAGATTAAGAATATTTATGTGGCGGGGTAAAGCATGATGTTTATACTACTTGATGATGAGTAAAAGAATACTTAACAACTTTGCTTGTGACCATGGCAAAGGAAAGATCGATGCTGATGGTGTACATATCAAAATTAATTAGATTGGTTCATTACCGCTCTCTCCACCATTGCATAAGTCCATTCACTAGCAAAGAAAATAAGAGGTAGAAGAAATTATGTCGGTGTTCATCGAATTGAAGCATCTATTGTTGAAGGTTCTACCATCGCCTGCCATGATGGCACAAGGTCGCTTGCTGCATATCCAAAATCACTTGGCGATGATTTGTGATAGCCTTTGGACTATCAATTCAATGATCATTATCCCCGAGATTGCAGCAGCGATGCGTCAGTATTTGGCAGAATTTGGTGTTAGATTTGCCTACAGAATTTGAAGATTGGGAGATAGATGTGGCTGTAGCAGTTACAGATGTGGGAGAGTTGCTCGGTCGAATCTTGGATTGGGAAGCAAGTTTGCTTGATTCTATTGTGGGCAACATCCAACAGGATCACTTTCGTCGCGTTATTCTAGTGGAGCTGAAAGAGATGCTGTGCAACTTGAATTCTCTTGTTCTCAGAGGATCTGCAATGGGTCTTCGGAGGGACCCCATGCATTCCATGAACCCACTCCAAGAAGACTACTCCAATATCTTGAAAAATGAAGTGGTGGGTAGAGAGGAAGATATAGAGAAAGTCATCGCAATGTTTCAACAACAACAACAACAACTGACGTCGTCCAACAACAATGGAGATGATAACAACCTATTTGTGATTGCAATAGTTGGCAAAGAAGGGGTTGGGAAGTCAACCTTGGCACATATGATCTACCACCACACTTGGATCCGTCAGCAATTTCATCATCGCATTTGGTTGGATCTACCCCACTTTCAGTCATTCGAGAATATTAATGTCATTGGCAAAGAATTTGCAAGGTCCATAAGCAATGAAGAGCATTGTGATCAGAAATTGGATCTTAACCAACCACTACAAGCCCTGTGGGAATATGTTAATGAACAACTTGATGGAAGTAGATACTTCTTGGTGCTTCATTCTGATGAATATGTTAGATTGAAGCGACAAGAGTGGGATGAGTTGAAGAATATCCTGTTGCGTGTGGGCGGGCCAGGGAGTGCAGTCTTGATCATCGCCCAATCAAAAAGTGATATGATTTTTTCAAATGAGGTGGAGGATATTATAACATACGACTTGAAGCCCTTATCGGAGGATGCATGGGTGGAATTATTCAAGAGACACACAGCAACGCCAATCCCCCCAATGAAGCTGGACAAATCAGAGAACGATGAGCTCATTCCATATGCTAAGCAGTACTTCAAAGACTGGATTGATCATCCCTTTTTTTGCAAAGGTTTTTGGCCATATTATTCCAGCAACACTTCCAGATTCTTATTGGGCAAACTATTTTTATAAGAGTACTAAAGTTCCACATGTCATCGCACGATTAAATCAATTCTATCAGCTACTTGATGCTAATGCTAATACTGATACTGAAGTCATGTTACACATGTTGACCGCGGACTACCTCGGACCAGCTGAAGACCTCGCACCAGATTTCTTTTATAGACTTCACAAAGAAGAAATTATAGAGGCACAGCGTTGGAGATTCCCAGAATACTTGTCACGAAGGATGCTCATGCTCTATTTGCGTATGCAGGTTCCCGAAGGTTTAACTACTATTTCAAGTTGCTGTCGCTATTTGTGTTTGAAAATTAATCCCAGAGCGATGTCATTTCGACTGCCGACCATGCCAATTGAGGTGAGCAATAAGCTGATAGCATTGATTCTACAAGAAGATGAGGAAACGACAAAAGAAGATGTTGAGGAAATAACATTACAAGTATACAAAAAAAGACTCACGAAAGCAGCAACTGCAACATCAAAGTTCCTCGACAAGATACTGGTAAGACTTGTCCATTTGCGTATA
The DNA here is from genome assembly GCF_044706935.1 of Curcuma longa. Taxonomy (NCBI): domain Eukaryota; kingdom Viridiplantae; phylum Streptophyta; class Magnoliopsida; order Zingiberales; family Zingiberaceae; genus Curcuma; species Curcuma longa. Next base: position 9,191,299 of record NC_133862.1, on the reverse strand, counting down.
TTAGTTGTAGAAACTAGAATGATCCAAAGGCTACCCAATGAAGTTGGCAAGTCCGTTAACTTGAGATACCTCCACCTTTCAAAGAATAAGATGGAATTACTTCCGGAATCACTTTTTGACCTACATAATTTGCGAATTTTAAGTTTGCTTCATTGCAACAAGCTTCGAAAGATACCTGAACGAATCTATAAGTTGAAGAAGTTGCAGATTTTGAAATTAGCTTATTGCACAAAGCTTCAGCAGTTACCAAAATCTATAACAAGACTCCAAAACTTAGTAGAGCTTAATGTGGAAGGTTGTTGTTGGCTTAACAAGCTACCAGAGGATTTGGCCAAGTTTAAATTGTTGAGAGCCCTCAACATCGTAGCATGTGCATCCTTGTCTCGAATTCCCTATGGGATCGAGCAATTAATTGGCCTTCGTAAGTTGTCAGGAATATTTGTCGATGTTAATGGAGGTTTTGGGCTTGCACAGTTACAAACTTTAACAAATCTTCAAGAACTCAGATTACGAAGCCTAGAACGAGCAGAGGAAACTCAAAATGAAGTACTGATGGGCCAACAAAGGCTTCGTGAATTGTCATTGCATTGGGGTGTTGAAGAAGTAAATGAAAAGTTCTGAATCAACTACATCACTGCAATTACTTGAAGCTCTCCGACCCAACATGCATTTGGAAAGGCTAGAGATTCTTTCCTACAAGGGAGTGGAATTCCCTAATTGGATGAGTAAACAACAACTTGCTCATCGCGATTCTTTAGTTGAGGTCAGACTTATCAATCTTAAGAGGTGTGTCAGATTACCGTCACTTGGTCAGCTTCCTAATCTCAAGAAACTTGAGATAAGTGGTATGGATTTAATAACACATATAGATGATACATTTTATGGTGATGGTGACACATTTAGTGGATTGCAAGAGCTCACTTTCTCGGAAATGCTTGCGCTAGAGAAATGGTCTATGCCAGAAAGAAAAAATACTAAAATATTTCCATGGCTTAAAGTATTGACACTTATTCAGTGCCCGAAACTCAAGGAAATTATGGATTTGAGTTTTCCATTGTATACGTATTTAAGAATGAGAATATGGTTGAACAATGAGATAATATGGTCTTCTGAATTTTCTAATTGGAATAACCTCCGGCGCATTAGAACAATAGAAATAGTCGGGTGCCAAGAGCTAAAGTGTCTGCCACAGGGTATGCGAAGCTTGGACAATTTGAATGAGATGACAATTAATAGTTGCAACAATTTGACGACTTTGGTAGCATTGGATTCACTTGAAGTCTTGAACATATATGCTTGCCCAGTACTAGCATTCGACCTAGGCGCATTTACAAAACTTCAGAAGGTTACAATTAAAGGCTGCCCAAAGATGCAATTGTGAGTACCATTCTTCATCTTCTAGTAGATTTATTTAATTACTCCCATACTTCTATTGGAACCACCCTTACTTGCTGGACTAATTATATATTGCTTCAATCAAACTAGTTATTTATTTTCTTCTTCATTGTTTGTTCTACCTATTAGATGTGTACTTACCATCGGTGCATAAACTTTTTATTTTGATAAACAAAAATTAACTGTGTTGACAAGAAAACTTAATAGTAATATGAAAGATTGATGCCAAGTATTATTTGCTTAGTCATTGGACATATTGAAATTAAAAAATTAGATATTATGAAATTTATTTGTTCTTTCATTATACTTGAAAATTTGGCTATCAAAGTGTAGCTGCAAAGGTTAGAAAATGATTTAAAAACTGAAACCAAGATTAGGACAATGTCAACAATAATTCTATTACATGGCTAACGCTTGTTTATCATTTTAGTTATTATGATGTTTGGAGGAAAAAAAAGATGAGGAACTACAGCTAGCAGTATTGGAGCCGCATAAGTGAATATGACAATGCAGGTAGCAACAATGAAGAAGAAGAAGAATATGACAATGCAAGTAATTCTCTTAGCCAAATTGAATGATTTGTCGGACATGTTACAAGCAACAGTCGACTTGGAGTGATGGGTGAAGAACAATAGAAGATCCTAGTTGATCTGCTTGTTGGAATCGTTTCTTCTTAGGCGTGCTTTGATTTGGTTGATTTAGTCCATTTTAATTATGTGAAATTAATGTGTGTTTGTTGAGAGAAACTTTCTATTTGTTCTGCATCATTAATTTATGACTTGTGAACCTATTGCGACTTTACTAAGACTTTATACTTTTGTAAGATTATTTTACTATTTATTTAACTCATAAATAATAGATTAAAATTAGACCAAGTCAAATATGAAGGTGATTACGTTTACTCCAAATGACTCTTACATACCTCAGATTATGTAAAGAGAGGTAAATTATGGAGTCAATTTATAGTCGAGAGTAAATCACGAGGATCAAGAGTCAGCTTATAGCTGACCGCCAAGTGGCTAAGAGCTGCAAGGGATTTTTTTCCCGAAGGCATATACTCGTTGGGAATTAATCCCTTACCCCAATGTAACATTAAGTCTATCACCCTCTCGTCAACTAGGGCACCTCATGGAAATTACTAGATAAAGTGCTTCTATCACCGTTCAATGTTGATAGATTCTTACCTTAGAATAGAATCTTATGCGAAAGATTAGAATCTTACCTTAGAGTAGAAAAAGCTCTCAACTCTGAATTTTATCTTTATTTTAATTTCATAAATTTATTATCTAATAGTTTTTTTAATATGTAAGTTGCCACAAATTTAACATTTAATGTGATTATTATCTTGCTAATTTAATTTTTAAATTTAAATGTATAAAAAACATTATATTCATTTAAATTATTTATACTTGATTAAAAATGAGTCATCGAATAAATTTTCTTTATTAACTCAACTTGTTTACAACTTTAGTTCCTTAATTAATATTATGCATAATTGCTCATACAAAACCGAGCGACAAACTCAATAAGTCTACGATACAGAAATTTTACAGCAGAATTGTAACAAAATCCATATCCACATGAATACGAGCATAAATCCAACCACATATATATACACCAAAACTCCACAAATCACGCATCGAAAACAAACCAAAACGACAACCAAATCAAACCAGAAAATCATATGAAGGCACCCAAACTGGTACTTCTCCTGCTGTGAGATAGGGGGCAGACTGGCAGATCTCCAAGCTCCAAAAGACGTCCTTACCTGTTACCTGGGGAGGAAACAAAAAGAGACCCCCCAGGGTCTGGGTAGTGAGTATACAATACTCAGTAGGTATAAACAAATAAGTGCACAACATAAAAATATCTAAGCAAACAACATGATATCATACAGGATCAATAACCTATGTACAACAGCAAATATTATGCAATACAATTGCAGTCATATATCAGCAAGTGCAATAGTCACTGACATGTAACTAGTGCAATGATCACAAATGCAAAAGACAACTACCAACAATGTATGCACATATGCAATGCATGATCACTGTCTGCACTCGCCACCCCCAGACACTCACCCAGTGCAGTGAACTGAGGCACACGACAGGAAAACCGCACTCGCTCCAACAACAAACCACTACTAAACAAGTGGGGAGCGGGCGGGATCAGGAGGGTTATATAGTCAATCCTGGTTGTACCCAACTTAGCGCAACAATTGCTCTCACTTTTAGGCCACTATCACACAACGACAAATGAGGCCAACAAGAACAATGATGAACAACATATTTACTACTATCATGTATGTGTCATGATGCTCAATGCAACAATTAAGCCTATATTTAATCAGGCATAATCAACAGATCACATAATGGTATCGAACAACGAGTAAGGTACTAATCACAGTAAAGTATCATCAACATAGGACAACAGTAGGCAGTGGCGGATCCAAGGGGGGCGAGGGGGGGGGCTTGAGCCCCCCCTGAGATCGCGGTAGCTCCCTCCTTCTGCGCGTAAATAGTGATTGATAATTAAGTTTCGAGAGGACAAACCATGATTAGGGCCTTAATGTGAGCCCTCGTCAACTTGAATTTCCCCAGCGTCAGTTCATCCTTCTGCGCTGCTCCTCTGTTCCCATCGCCGGCGCCGGCGGCCTCGTCCAGGAACACCAGCATCTCGTCCACCATGTCTCCGTCAATTGCATCCGGCGCCTTCGGGTTGGCCATGTGCTCGTCGATGATCGTGTCGATGAACTTATCCAGAGCTTCCCTGGCGATCTATACGTTCATAACATTCCAGATTAAAATTTTTGATGAGATTGAAATTCACAACTAATTGTTTGATGACCTTGAGGCGCTTGTTGAAGCCCTGCGGATCGAACCAGCTGAACCAGCGGAAGAAGTCGGTGACATTGAACTCGCCGAAGAGCTTGGAGAACTCCGCTATGATGGCGATGAACTCATCCTGGTGCCTAGCGTCGCTGCTCTGCTGCGTCCCAAACGCCGCCCGATATGTGATTCTCATCGTGAGTTTGAAACTGAGCTCGCCGATGTTGACGACGGCGCCGGCCACGGCGTTCTCTGCCACGGCCTGAACAGCCGCAGCCACCTCCTCCCTCACCTAGAAAAGCCCAATGCATTTAATAAAGGATAATTGGACTAAATTAGTTATCGAGTTTACCGGAGTCCATGACTCGGCGCGCTTCTTGCTGAAGAGCTTGACGACGCAGAGCTTTCTCATCTGGCGCTAGAACGGTCCGTAGTTTGCGAAGGCCATGTCGGCGCGGTCGTAGCTCAGGTACGCGATGGCGATCGTCGCCGGCCGGTTGGCGAACACAGCGTCCTGCGCCTGCAGCACTTGCCGCGCCATCACCGGCGTCGACACCACGAACACCCGCAGGGCCCCCAGGCGCAGGTGGATAAGCCCCACGCTGGCCGCGTAGCGCTCGCTCAGCTTCGCCAGGCCGCGGTGCGTCAGCTGGTCCATGATCAGCATGTTGCCGATCACCGGCAGCGGCGGAGGCCCTGGCGGAAACGGCAGTTTGTTCCGCCGGCGCAGTTTCGCCGCCGCGACGCAAGCTCAGAAACGTGTATTCCAATTCTGGACCAAATGCTACTTGAACAGACTACAGAGTTTCATTAATGATGATTTTTAACTGTAATTCACAGGCTGTACCGACTGCAAAGGGACAAGCACTTGCTGTCTCCGGAATCCTGTTTTGCTTATAGATATTGTGCAAGGTGAGAATTCTTCTGAACTTAACTATTTTTTTCTTCTTTACATCTTGATTGTTGACATTTCAGACTGCAGACATCCGAGCTATGAACGAAGAAGCCGTACATGTGGGTTTGAGAAAGACTGGAATCATTATTCTTGGTGGGGGCCTCCCAAAGCATCATATCTGCAATGCCAACATGTTCCAACCATTGAGATGATTGAGGCAATACTGCATATTGTTGTTGAATGTATAGCAGAGTCCTAATGAGTTAATGTCACTCAAGTTTACGATACTGCTATGAACTAAGATGTATGCATTTCGGTTTATGTTTTAAGGCATTGAATGAATCATTAATAAATTAACATTTCATTTGCATTTTAGTTTGTGATTTGACTCTTTGAATGAACCACTTTGTTTCTTCTTTAACATTAACTGAATGTAAAAGTTTCTGGATCAAATCCTAATCTTCTTTCTACTGAAATCAAGCAGGTTCACTGCGATGCAACTATTGCCTTCCCCCTACTTGTAGCTGCAACATTTGCAAAGAAGATTCACGAAATAGCCAACATCGAATTATAATTCGGTTTGATTTCCTTTCGACGATATGCTTACGGAATCTGAATATCTGGAGTTGGGAGACTGTTCAAGGTTGTTCAAATTTTTCGAGCATCCGCAAGGATCGGAAGCTCGAAAAATTCTGCAGCCGGCCTGGTTGAAAAAATTGAGCCCCGGTTGAAAAATTAGTCTGGATCCGCCACTGACAGTAGGAAACCATAACAAAATATATAGATCAAGATCACAACTAAGATAGCAAGATAATCAGTAAGGTAATTAACAACGAAATTAATTATGCACTTACAAACAATTCTGTGTTAACCAAGCACAGCAGTACCCACCTGATGTACGCACGTCGATAAAGAATCCCTCGTGTGTAACAGGATCGACCGTCGAGGTCCTCACGCAACAAATTGTAACCTTCACTTAACATGTAGAAGACTCGTTTAATTCCACAAGGCAATTTTGAGATTGAAGCACAATCCTAGAGAGGCACGCTCTGCTCCACTTATAGCTTGTTAATAGGTTCCATGCATCCATTAGTTGGGTGTGAAATTTCGTTTTGACCACGTATAGTACTTCCATCCCATAATTCACATCCCAATGTTAATCTGTCATTGGTAGAAATCACAAGAAGAACCAGACTTTCATTTGGAATATTGGACCTTTGGAAGATCTGATATTGGAAAAAAACTAGAACGCCGAATTGTTTCCCCATAAAGTCGTGACACACAATTCCATAGAAAGTGTTCTCCTTCAACAATTTGATACCATTCTAACTTAGCTTCTGATGCATCACGGGATAAGCGATGACCAAGTAATCGTCAAACTGCAAGTGCCTCAGAAGTGCTTTCATCAGACAGTCTCAAACATCTTGCCCTTCCTTGTATCCCCAACAGCTGGTCCTCCAAGCACGCGGACAATCTCGGCGGTACTCCCACCATCGTCAGATACAGGAAGAACATGGGCCACTCTGTTTGTAAGCCTCTTCATCTCTTCCACAACACCGTTGAACGCAGTCCCGCCTGAGAAAGCAAGCAATGAAGGCGGATCGCTAGGGTTAGATCTGGGCGAAGGGGAGGAGGAATGAGCGCGGCGCTGCGATTCGCGAAGGTGGCGGCAATGGAGACGGCTGAGGGGAGAGGACTAGGGTAGATGTTGCGATCCGGGCACGCTCTCTATAACCCCTCTCCGCCCACGATCGAGGGAAAAAGTTGGGAAGAGCAACTCGGGTTAAGGGATTCCTAACGGATTTCGGGTTTAACTCAAACCCGATTATATAGAAATTTGATGAGGAAAACCTTGTCGGTGTAAGCTTTGATCGTCAATTTTGTCAAGAAACAAAGTTTCTGTTTATTTTTTTTTAATTGGTTGTTTTCCTTTTATTCTTGTATCATCAAACGTTTCTGATAAAATATCTGTTTGATCATCTAATAACTCAGGTGTGAATGAATGCATTTATTTTTCTTGATCCAATTTTTGTTTCATAATATCATAACTTACAGGTATTGACAATGAATCAATCTCGACAATGACTTTCATTACAAGCAAGTCAAGATGGGATGGCAACATAGATCCATTATCAGATATGTTCACTTCTTGTCTTGAACTCGATCAAAGCTTCATCGATCTCGAGCTTTTCAAACTATCTCCAGTTTGGATACCTAACTATACGGTATATGATATCGTAAACATCAAAGTCCTGCACTTGCCATATGTAAACGAATTAAGGTTGAAACTCATTACTGTTTCTTCTTCAGGTTCCAATTTCTTCTTGAAGCATGTATCAGCTTCCGGCAACGAGTGCTCAATTTCCAAGTGGCTTATTAAATGATGAGATGCATTTCCTGTGAGCCTCCCTGTTGGGAATTTTATTTCCTAACTGTATGAATTCTAAACCAGATGAATTAGATAAAAGAAAATAAGACATGTACAATGATCTAATTTCATTAAGTTGTATAATAGAAAATAAATACATAAGATAAGATAAGATGATGAATCTAAATGCAACGGAGTAATCATCATCTATAAACGTCGTCCAAGACATCAGGAATCTTATTTCCTAAATGATGAGATGCATTTCCTGTGAGCCTCCCGTTGGGAATCTTATTTCCTAACATGAATTCTAAACAAGATGAACTAGATAAAAGAAAATAAGACATGCACAATGATCTAATTTTATTACGTTCTATAGCAGAAAATAAATACATAAGATAAGATGATGAATCTAAATGCAAGTAATCATCGTCTATGATGAAATCTAAAGAAGCAGAGGAGATGCAACGGAGTAATCATATGGAGCGTCTATAAAATACATTCGTCTAAGACATCAGAAATCCCACCAAATAGAGAAGCAGAGGAGATGGGTCTTTCGAAGAAACTAGGTTGACAGGTGTATTTAATTATTTTGAGAATGTTTTTAGTTTTTGAAATATGGATGAAAATATATAATAAATTGCCACTTTTCTTTTCATAAATACCTAATTACACCCAAATTAATTGTGGATTAACAGTATGAGTTAATGGATTCTACATATAAACTCCACATCCAATAGTTTAAACCCTCAATAAACATATGTATACATTTATAGATTTTGTTGTTTTTTAATGACTTGTCGTAGATTTGCATGTCATAAACCATCACTACTCTGATAAATTTTTATTGTTATTATTATTATTATTATTATTTTAGCTTTGTCATAAAATTCCTCTCGCTATTAGATACAACATAAATTTTCATTTGATATGAGTGCAAAAATTAAATAAAAATATCAGTCTTTAACCGTTAACCCGTGCCTCTTGGTATTTATTTTAAAGATGGATGAATTTATGATTTAGTGAAATAATTTACATTAAGATTAAAAAAATAAATTAAAATTTTCTTTTAAAAAGTATAAAAAATAAAGTTATTATTGAAAATTGGACAATTCCCCGTTTTACTATTTTTTATTGAATTATTTTGAAAATGTATTATTTCAACAAATAAGTTGATGAGTGAAATAGATAAAATTAAATTAATTTTCAATCTTCGATGATTTATTAAATTAAATGGATGGACTTCTTTGGAAAAAGGTTCGATTTGTCAAATTATTTAAAAACTATATGTTGATCGTTAACTGAGTAAACTAATTTCTCTTAATTTTTGTTAAAAAAAACAAATGCTTGTCAAATTAAATATGAAATAGCCTCTTTTATTGATTTTAAACAATAAATTATTTATTAAATTTCGTAGCTCATTTATAGAAAAATAAAATTATTAATAAATAATTAAATTATTTATATATTATGGGTGTTTGCTTTGATAAAATGCTCTTGAAATAATATAAATATTTTTTAGTTTTTAAATAATAATTTAAACTACTGCGGATTAAAGAAAAGGAAACGAAAAGAAAAAACAAACATCCCTTACATATGAAGAAAACCTTCATCAGCATCCTTCAATTACTAAAGAAAACCTTTTAATTACTTTAGAAAAAGAAAAAGAAAAAGACAAAAAATAAAGACAAAAACTAAATCCGGCAAGGATATTTATATTGCAAGGTAAAGCATGATACTTATACTACTCGATGAGCAAAAGAATATATACTTAACTTTGCTTGTGATTATGGACAAATCAAAGATGCTAATGGTAAGAAAGTTCATGTTCGTTTGCATATAAAATTAGTTTGCTTCATTACCATTCTCTACCAAAATCACTTGGAGATGGTTAGTCATCAAAGATCATGTGTCGTCGAGGAGGTATACCATTTTGCATCTTTATAATTATTTAATGATTTAGATGAAACTTATAACAAGGTTTTTAATTATATGCATGCCATTATCTTATGAGGGTCAGATATTTATTTATTGGTTGATCAATGCATGCCTCTTTCAATCATGATGATTTCCATTTATGGCTTGTCAAGTTTGAGTTGCGATTTATATGTATCTTATCCACTATTCGAGTAGTTGAGTTGTGGATTTGGGTTGTTTATTTATGTTAAGATACCTAAGTCACTCTCGACTAAAATTGATGATTATTTTTGCGGAGGGAGTATTTATGATATAGATTTGAGGATGAGTAATTAATCAAGGGGAAGATGAACCATGGTCTAAGATAATAAGAAGAGTTTTTTGGAAAATGATCGATCATGATTGGGGAATTGGATATGTTGAGTCATGTGTTGATTGGATTTTAAAAATAATATTGTTATTTGTGACAATAATGAGTGAGTGACTTGGGGTTGAATTATATATATGGTGTATGTGATATAGAGATACAAAATTTATGAGATGCATAATTATGAATGTTGAATGAAGTGTTTATTAGAGATTTGTGATATTGCAAAATATGATATTTTGATTTTATGTGGTGACCTATGAGTGTATTAGATTTTCTTCTTTTTTTTAAAGATCATTTGAGTTTTGTGATATTATCTAAGCCAAGATATTAGTGTAAGTGGTCAAATTTTCAAGTGCTACATGATGTGGTTATTTATGAGAATAATTTGTATTGATTATATTATGGATTTAAATTGTGAATTGAGTGGATTATAAACTATGTTATGGAATATGGTTTGAAATTTAAAAGTAGTATATGTTAGGACCTTGTGAGCTATGGAGGAGAGAGGCAATTAGTTCTAATTCGCGTTGTTTGAAAACTTTGCATAGTAGAAGATTTCGACGCCAAAACATAGTTCACACAATCGCTAACTCGGGTGGTTTATTTGGGTCACCGCTTCCCAAGATGACTACGTCCAAGACTAAACCTATTGTTCAACCACCTCTATTGATTTTCTCATTCTCGGACCAAATTCAAAGGTGAAAAAACCTTTTACAACAATATTACAATACAAGCAGAAAAATTGAAGCAAGAAGAAATTACAAATATTTACTTGAGAGATTTGACTTCTCCTTCTTCAAATGCTTGCACCAAAAATGGTGTCAAACTCAAAGTAATCTCTACAAGAAATTTGCACGAAAATATTTGGCTCGAGATGAGAGCTCTACCTTGCAATGGAGTGTTTTGCCCACTTATATGAATGTTTGACTTGAATAGAAGTGCATACCTCACCGTTCAATGTTCAATGTTCAATGTTGATAGATTCCATTGGAGTATAAAATCTTACGCAAATGATTAGAATCTTACCTTAGAGTAGAAAAAGATCTCAACTATGAATTTTATCTCTATTTTAATTTCATAAAATTATTATCTAATAGTTTTTTTTAACATCTAAGAGTCGCCACAAATTTAACATTTAATGTGATTATTATCTTGCTAATTTAATTTTTAAATTTAAATGTATAAAAAACGTTATATTCATTTAAATTATTTATACTTGATTAAAAATGAGTCATCGAATAAATTTTCTTTATTAACTCAACTTGTTTACAACTCTAGTTCCTTAATTAATAATTGTGCATAATTGCTCATCTCATTATGCATAAATCAAGTTATCATTTTTTAAAACCTTAGATAGTAGTAAATGTTATTAATTTTAAATCCAAAATAAACATATGATTTGAAATGCAGATTATCCGAATTGATTATTAATAAGATATATGTTTTTAAATATATAAAAATTATTACAATATGATCTGTAAATAATCTTCTTACATTTATCAATTTAGATTATATCTTTAAGCTAATGGATAAGCATGCACCAAGTTTTAGTTATTAAGATATATTTTTTATCACTAATTATTAACGCCATAAAATCATAATTCACATGGTTATCATCTAAATATGATAGCATTTTAAAGATAAAAAAAACTTTCAGGAGTAAAATAAAATAAATTTATTTTAAAATTTTAGAGCACATAGAAAAGTAAAAAATTTAGAGGGGTGAAATATAAATTTAAAATGGACAAAATTGTAATTGTAAGTTCTTGCAGCGTTAATCTTAGAAACTGAATCCAAACTCCAGCGTTATATAAAAGTTTAACGCCCTTCCGCTTTTTCGTTTCAGTTGCTCACGAAGCTTAGCCGCTTTCTTCCGCTTCTCGCTTATCTCACGGCGTGAGCGAGTGCTAGAGATGAGGTAGACAGGCGCGCCACTATAAAAATAATAATATTTAACGATCAAAATTTCGATCACTATTCGATCATTAAATTCATTTAACGAACAAATAGAGATAAAAAAAATCATAAAAAATTTATCGCAATCCCATTTAACGATCGAAATATATTTCGATCGTTAATTAGTGACCGAACTGGTGTTCAATTGTTAAAATTAGCGATCAAAATAGTATTTGATGACTAATTATAACGACCGAAATATCAGTCAGTTGGAATTGATCCCTTATTTCATTATGGTAACTTTGTCACCCCCTAGACCCCACAGGGATAAAAAAAACAAAAATAAAAACATGTTACTAGATATAGTGTTTCTTTCACCGTTAAGTATTGAGTAGAGATTTGGACTTAGGCTAAATATTAGAATCATTACTTAGAGTAGAAAAAGTTCTAACTCTGAATTTTATATTTATTTTAATTTCATAAATTTATTATTTAATAGTTTTTTTAATAGCCACAAATTTAACATTTAATGTGATTATTATCTTGCTAATTTAATTTTTATATTTGTTATCATTTTTTAAAACCTTAGATAGTAGTAAATGTTATTAATTTTAAATCCAAAATAAACATATGATTTGAAATGCAGATTATCCGAATTGATTATTATTAATAAGATGTTTTTAAATATATAAAAATTATTACAATATTATCTGTAAATAATCTTCTTACATTTATCAATGTAGATTATATCTTTAAGCTAATGGATAAGCAACAAGTTTTAATTAGTTATTAAGATATATTTTTTATCACTAATTATTAACGCCATAAAATCATAATTCACATGGTTATCATCTTATCATCTCTTTTATAGTTTATCAGTACTAGTGATTAGATAAATAAAATGATAAGTTTTTTTTTTTAAAAAAAATATGAGAGCATTTTAAAGATTAAAAAAAACTTTCAGGGGTAAAATAAAATGAATTTGTTTTAAAATTTTAGAGCACATAGAACAAATTTAGAGGGGTGAAATTTAACTTTAGGATGGGCAAAATTGTAATTATAAGTTCTTGCAGCATTAATCAATCCAAACTCCAGCGCTATATAAAAGTTTAATGCCCTTCCTCGAGAAGCTTAGCCGCTTTCTTCTGCTTCTCGCTTATCTGTGCCGGAGATGAGGTAGACGGGCGCGCTGCCTTTGTTCATCGCCGGCGTTCGAATATCTGTATTCTTTCGCTTGGGTAATCTTCCTATTTCCCTCTTGTTTTTTCTAAATCTTCTATTTATTTGAGCAAGAATATATAGAAATTTGATGAGGAAAACCTTGTCGGTGTAAGCTTTGATCGTCAATTTTGTCAAGAAACAAAGTTTCTGTTTATTTTTTTTAATTGGTTGTTTTCCTTTTATTCTTGTATCATCAAACGTTTCTGATAAAATATCTGTTTGATCATCTAATAACTCAGGTAATGAATGCATTTACCAGTTTCATAATATCATAACTTACAGGTATTGACAATGGATCAATCTCGAGAAGCCATGCGTGGGGCATATGATGATCGGCAATCATCCTCAATCTTCGACAATCCCAACACTTTCTCCGATGAGCTCGATTCGATACTCATGTCCAACTGGGTCGACGACGCAACGGAAAGCATGATGATCGAATGGCCATTTGATGATCAAAAGATTGTTCCGGATAGCTCGCAGATAGGAGATGAGTTTGTGACAGGAACGCAATGTTTCTCTGCAGGCTGTGATCCCTCATTACAAGCAAGTCAAGATGGGATGGCATCAGGAACCAAAGGGGTTGATTTTCCCCACAATGACATAGCTCCATTATCAGATATGTTCACTTCTTGTCTTGAACTCGATCAAAGCTTCATCGATCTCGAGCTTTTCAAACTATCTCCACTTTGGATACCTAACTATACGGTATATGATCATATCGTAAACATCAAAGTCCTGCACTTGCCATATGTAAACAAAGGTTGAAACTCAATACTGTTTCTTCTTCAGGTTCCAATTTCTCCTGGAAGCATGTATCAGCTTCCGGCAACGAGTGCTCCATTTCCAAGTCGCTTGTTAAATGATAAGATGTATGAAAACGATATTCTTCAAATATTTTCCTGTGAGCCTCCCCATGATCTTCCAGTTCCTGCCCAAAAGGTAATCCATACTCACTACAGCTTTCTTCAGTACAGATCTATCTAGTTATTTTGAGAATGTTTTTAGTTTTTGAATGTTCAGCAAAAAGACTCATTGATGATCGAAGAAGCCTGCAAGGATACCTTGCAGAGCCAAAGACCTGCCCAATCCATCGAAACTGATAATAATGGCGTAGCAGGGCTTGGTCATCCGTCGGCCATCATCAGTGATCAGCAGCAGGGCGCTGCTGATATCGTTCAACCTACGAGAGGAACTCCTGTTGTCAATGGTTCTTCAGTTAAGGATGGATACAATTGGAGGAAGTATGGGCAAAAAAATGTGAAAGACAGTAATTTTCCGAGAAGCTATTACAAATGCACCTATCCTCGCTGCCAAATGACGAAAAAGGAAGAACGCAGTCTTCAAGGAAACCTCACTGAAATAATCTACAAAGGGGTTCACAATCACCCCGAACCAAATCCCTCTTCTAGAGCTTCTTCATACCCCGAGAATGATGCTCATCATGTTGTCCAGGGAGATGAAACTGACTCTAAAAGACAGTTAACTTCTATCTTTGTTTCTCTTCTTACTTCATTGAGCAAGAGAAAGTTTGTCTTCTTCTCCTTCTCCTTCTTTCTTATTTCATGTTTGTTCATGTCTTTGGTTGCAGAAAGATGGAATTCAATGCTACTGAAATAATGCGCTCATCCTCAAGATCCGCTCGTCAAGTTAAATATTTGGTTCTAGCGTACGCCGACTTTGACATTATCAACGACGGGTATCGTTGGCGCAAGTATGGCTCAAAGATTGTGAAAGGAAACACAAATCCAAGGTACGTACAGTATCGGTTCCATTCACTGGGAACTCCAACATGAAGTATGAGAAGTTGATGTATGGGTGCAGGAGTTACTACAGGTGCACCGATTCAGGGTGCAAAGCAAGGAAGCTCGTAGAGAGGTCGCCGGATGATTTCAAGAAGCTGATGACGACGTATGAAGGCACCCATAACCATGGAGTTCCAGGACCCAAAAACAGCACCAGCAGCAGCAAATGTACTGCGAACTCTGCCATCGGTTCATCTGTGAGGCCATCTGTACTTCCTCAAGCGAATGGCAGCCTCGTGCCGAGATTTGGGTGCCCCAATATCGTTTCCTTACCAAGGTCCCTCCCCAACCTACCTGCTGCTGTGAATGCATTGGGCGGCACGGTTGCTGCGGCACCATTGCCCACGAGGATGCGGATGCCGATTCTTCCTCAGCTTAGCTCTTACTCGGGCTGCCGTCGCCCTCTTCAGCCAGGTATGATGACGATGATGATGCCCAAATTAGAGTCCATAATTCAACCCCCTCTGTCAAAGACGCAGCTGGCTTTGCATCAGTTTTAGAACAGAACGGAAAATTGGAAACCAAAGTCATCTGTAAAATATCAACATATAAGACTACTCATGGAAACTTATTAGTCCCACATTCCATCTTTGTTTAAGAAAGCTTGGTTGTGGTTTGTCAAGAATCAATCTGAGAACAGAGTAGGCTCTCCAAGTAGCTAATGAGTTTTTTTTTTTTTACCCCTCCAGTCCGCTGTCAACGACCTTTGGGAAGTTTATAATTTGGATTTGTTCAACAGAGAGCAAGGCAAAAGAACGCAGTGAAACAATTTATGGTCGATGCATGTTAGAAGGGAAAAAAAAACTTAGGTCTTATTAAAATGGGACATAAACATGAGTTTTTTGTCCAAGAAGCATCAAATTCTGCTTAATTTGCTGCAGGATTTAACAATTGGCAAGCTTGACTGTTCATGCAGTCTGATCAATCCACCAGTTCATAGTCTTTACTTAATAGAATCAAATATGACCTAACTACTATAAATCCCTAAGAAATGACTAAGATATACAAGTTAGTTTTACTTACAATTGCTTGAGAGCTCATGCCGTTGTCTGTCTCATCTCACAGTCTGGATTGAGTAAATCGAAAATACATACAACGAAAATCCAAAGAAACATTACGGACCTTGCAACCCAACGAAAATTCAAAAGACTCTAATCTGCTCTGATACCAAAATAATTGGTATCAGATAAACTACAAATACAACGACAAATCCAATGACAATTCCGACCGAAATCGAAAATGAACTTTCCACCCTAAGCTCTGATACCACTAAATTGGTATCAGATAGACTAAAAATACGACAAATCCCCAAAGATCTAACTGCTCTGATACCATAAAATTGTTACGACCTAAGAGATGGCTGTCCGAAAAAATTTCGATAGCATCTTCCCTGTAACAATTCAACTTTCCCTGAATACAATTTTACATAGGGCCCACACGGCCACTCAACAGCATACATATGTATTATATCCACTAAACAAAGGCCCACACGGCCATAAACCTCATATCCAACACATGCAACAAACTATCAATCACAACAACAACGAAGCCACATACAACAACGAAAAATCCTAAAGCACATCGGTAGTGCTCACAACAAAACCGAGCGACAAACTCAATAAGTCTACGATACAGAAATTTTACAGCAGAATTCTAACAAAATCCATATCCACATGAATACGAGCATAAATCCAACCACATATATATACACCAAAACTCCACAAACCACGCATCGAAAACAAACCAAAACGACAACCAAATCAAACCAGAAAATCATATGAAGGCACCCAAACTGGTACTTCTCCTGCTGTGAGATAGGGGGCAGACTGGCAGATCTCCAAGCTCCAAAAGACGTCCTTACCTGTTACCTGGGGAGGAAACAAAGAGACCCCCCAGGGTCTGGGTAGTGAGTATACAATACTCAGTAGGTATAAACAAATAAGTGCACAACATAAAAATATCTAAGCAAACAACATGATATCATACAGGATCAATAACCTATGTACAACAACAAATATCATGCAATACAATTGCAGTCATATATCAGCAAGTGTAATAGTCACTGACATGTAACAACTAGTGCAATGATCACAAATGCAAAAGACAACTACCAACAATGTATGCACATATGCAATGCATGGTCACTGTCTGCACTCGCCACCCCCAGACACTCACCCAGTGCAGTGAACTGAGGCGCACGACAGGAAAACCGCACTCGCTCCAACAACAAACCACTACTAAACAAGTGGGGAGCGGGCGGGATCAGGAGGGTTATATAGCCAGTCCTGGTTGTACCCAACTTAGCGCAACAATTGCTCTCACTTTTAGGCCACTATCACACAGCGACAAATGAGGCCAACAACAACAATGATGAACAACATATCTACTACTATCATGTATGTGTCATGATGCTCAATGCAACAGTTAAGCCTATATTTAATCAGGCATAATCAACAGATCACACAATGGTATCGAACAACGAGTAAGGTACTAATCACAGTAAAGTATCATCAACATAGGACAACAGTAGGAAACCATAACAAAATATCATAGATCAAGATCACAACTAAGATAGCAAGATAATCAGTAAGGTAATTAACAACGAAATTAATTATGCACTTACAAACAATCCTGTGTTGACCAAGCACAGGAGTACCCACCTGATGTACGCACGTCGATAAAGAATCCCTCGTGTGTAACAGGATCGACCGTCGAGGTCCTCACGCAACAAATTGTAACCTTCACTTAACATGTAGAAGACTCGTTTAATTCCACAAGGCAATTTTGAGATTGAAGCACAATCCTAGAGAGGCACGCTCTGCTCCACTTATAGCTTGTTAATAGGTTCCATGCATCCATTAGTTGGGTGTGAAATTTCGTTTTGACCACGTATAGTACTTCCATCCCATAATTCACATCCCAATGTTAATCTGTCATTGGTAGAAATCACAAGAAGAACCAGACTTTCATTTGGAATATTGGACCTTTGGAAGATCTGATATTGGAAAAAAAACTAGAACGCCGAATTGTTTCCCCATAAAGTCGTGACACACAATTCCATAGAAAGTGTTCTCCTTCAACAATTTGATACCATTCTAACTTAGCTTCTGATGCATCACGGGATAAGCGATGACCAAGTAATCGTCAAACTGCAAGTGCCTCAGAAGGTAATAAAAATGATCGTATGTATGCACATATACATGCATAAATCGGGTGAATGACTTGCACTCTACCTGAAAAAGATGTATCATATGTTCATGGCGTGAACGACCCGCAATCTACCCATACAAAATATATCATGTGAATGCACATATACAAACACACATATATATATATAGGATGAACGACCTGCAATCCATCTGAAAAGTGTCTCACGTAAGACGAATAGGATGAACGACCTGTAATCTACCCTGTGAGGAAAATTTCATCTCAATTTGTTCGAAGTTTAGGTACACACAGAAAGATTCGAAAGCTCTTTTGAATTGCGGAGCAAAGAGTACTATATTTATAGAGTTATTTGCCTCATTACTCTGATATAATTAATCTCATATCTTTTATAACAATTAGAACTGAAATTTCGTAACACGAGAGTTACATTCCCTTCTTTATTAACTTGGTTAAGAAGTTGTTTAACTTCTGACTAGCATCAAGTCGAAGCTTTCTCTCGTATTATTCAATTTTCGATAATAATGTCATTTACATTATTTGTTCACTTCAAATTCTCATGAGGTTTGCATCCTCTTTTAGAAAATTATCTAAAATTCCCCCTATCTCTCAATTTCCTAATCTAAATGGCATTGATTAATTTTGATAGGGTGCAAATTTTGATACACAACACGTATAAAAGAACAACCAAGTACAAAGATATGATCAAGCAAATCGAAGTATATACAAGCATGTTATTTTTTTCTCTACTAGATAGAATATAAACCTGAGCCCACAATCAAAACCAACTGCCGTTGCATTTTGTTTGCTTCTTCAGGGCAAAATACCCCATTTATTTTCTTCTTATATGGTCTATACACAAACACAACTCGTGCTCATGCCATGAGCAGCAATTTATTATTATTATTATTTTCTCAAAGATTATCAAATGGTATTGTACTAAACTAATACATGTTTGTTGTTATCTTAAGAATGGGATAGCAAGGACTCTAAATCAAAACTATGGATGCATCATCAACAATCTTATCTGCGATAGTTCTGAAATTTCCCAGTGAAATTAAAAGCTCAATACGATGATTCATAATCACAGCTTACACTGGTAGCAGTGATCACAAATCAAATTCTTACAGACCAAAATGGTTTAATGAAAAATATTCCCAACCTACTATAAGAACCTTTTGGTGTTTCATAAAACTCAGAGAACCTCTTGTCGTACTTTTCAAGCAGGAGGAAGTTATTAGGCCAAAAAAAAAAACATATTGGAGAACGATGATATAGCTAAAGTTGCATCTCAATTGCACCCATGGAAACAAAGATACCTAAGCGCTGGAGGAAGGCTAACTCTCATTTACAGTGCTTTCATTCACGAGGTGATTTATCCTGAGACAGTCTATCTGCTTCTTGCATGAATGATCAGAGAGATTGATAAAATTCGATGAAGCTTCCTATTGTTTTAAGTATCACAGTAGCAGTCGAAAGGACCTTGCTCAGTAGCATGGACCATGCACCAACCCCTACTTCATTCGGGGATTAATTGTTCATCATAAACTTACAAAAGCATAATCAGTCTCAACTGATGCATGATAGTGGTGTTCTACTGCAGCACAGTGAAGCAACAACAACCCTTGCTGTGAAGCGCCGAACTAAAAAAAAACACACAACGCAAAAACCCACAACCATCGAGCAGGAAGAAAGGAATCCAGATTATTCTCTTGTAAAGCATTCACTATAAAAAAAGAACGAATTAGCGACGGAATTATTCCGTCGCTAGTCGGTCGCTAATCGACATTAGCGACCGATTAGAGATGGAAACGATCGGACGCGAAAAATTTAGTCGTTGACGTCACTTTAGCGACGGAATTTATATGTCCGTCACTAATTAGCGACGAACATTAAAATTTAGTCGCAAAAAAATAGCGACGGAATAAAATAATCGTCGTAAAAATTTAGAGACGGATATTTATTAGTTCCGTCGCTAATTAGCGACGGATAATAAATTACCGTCGCTAAATCCGCTTAATGGCTACGTAAAAATTACCACAAATAGCGACGGATATTTTTTGTTCCGTCGCTAATTAGCGACGGCGGATTTTATTTCCGTCGCTAATTAGCGACGGAAATATTTTATTTCCGTCGCTAATTAGCGACGGAACAAAAAACATCCGTCGTTAATTCCAGAAAACTACACGTGTATTGCTCTTGCAAATAGCGACGGATATGAAAAAATCCGTCGGTAAAATTTGTATTTTTTTTTAATTTTTTTTTTGTTTTCCATTTTCCCTATATACAATACATAACAATAAAACAATACATCTAATACAACATCTATCATAAATGTCCAACAATCCGCTAATATAACACAAATATCCAACAATCTGATACAATAACATCAATATATCTGCATACACTGATACTATGATACTGTCTAAAATGTCAAAATACAATATCTGTGCTGTTGAACAAGGCCTTGTCAAAGCTGTTCATTTGAAAATACAAATATGTAGAATCCTCTGTCAGCAATCTGTGCTGCTGGCATCACCAGTCTGTCCCATGGAAGTTTTCCATAATGCTTCCAAGCCTCATGCAAGCCTGCAACTTCCCCTGGAACAGCTATTGAGAGAGCACCACTTCCTTTAAGTGTAGCATTTCCAGCATACATATTCTGCAAGCATCGGCAAAGAAAAAAATTATTCCTTTTGAACAGAAACTTTTAAAATGCAATTCTCTTAATATTCACTTGAACTATGAAGTGGAAATTTGTAGAAGCCATATGTAAGAGAGAAATAAAGTATGTTTCGCTCATTTTGGTCAAGTGTTGAGAAAGTTCTTTGCTACCTCAACGAAACCATCAACCATGTCCTTCTTCAGCCAACTCCAATCCTTTAGCCTCCATGCCAGTTAGCTTACCGTCCAACATCATTAGTGGGTCCTGCAAGAAATAGCAAACTGTGATATATTCCTCTACTAGAGCTGAATAAAGAGTTGTAGTCATACAATTGCTAAGCTCATTTTGTTCAGAACTTGCTATGAGAACTTAGCATTACTTTATCCATGTTAAACTCTAATTTTCGGCATCCACATGAAGCCCATTAAGATTGATTTCAAGTGTCTTCGTTCTCAAAGCACCATTAGCATTAAATTGGCAAAGCACCATTAGCACCCATTAGCATTAGAACAAGAGACGTTAGCTATGTTTTCACCCATTAGCACCAACAATTGTGCACTTTAATTAACTCATAAATTGGCCATTACTCCAAAAATCTCCAACAAGAGGTAGAATATAAAGGAATACCTGCTGGATGATATCAGTGGTAACTTGATTTGGGGAAGCATAGGCTGCCATCATGGTGCTTCAAACCAGCCTTTGTTTTTTTTTTCCTGTCAAAACTCTAAATGCCTTCTCTCCACTCCTCTGTTGGTTATACTTGTAAGAGACAAGAGTAACAGGATATGAAAGGACAGGTAGTCACCTTCGGCTTTGTGCTTCAACGGAGGCAATTTATCAATAGTAAGTTGATCAACCATCTCTGTGAATTAGGATTACATTTGGACACTAAACATAAAGCATCAAGTAACTAGTAAATGTAGAGTTAATAAAGCATACAGGTGATGTTTAAGAGGATAGTTTTTTCACACAAAAAATGCTAAAGCACCATCAGTAACAAAATATCATACAATAGTTTCAACAACCAGTAATAGTACTGTCACACAAAAAATTATAAAGCACCACCAACCCAGCTAAAAGAGAAGATCCTACAAAAAAGACAATAAAAATTGTTAGAATAGAAATTTCATCTTCCAAATTAAACAGAAATTTCATCTTCCATATTCTACCAATAAGTTTTTGGATCCGAAAGAAGCTCACCGGTATAAGAACCATATTACAAGATACAAAAATACAATGATATAAAGTTACGTACAAAATTCTACTTACCTCGCAGGCAACTACTGATCAGGGGCATTAGGGTCTTGAGTTTCATTGTTTAGGAAGTCTTCGAACGATTGAGTACAACCAAGTGGGAGTAGCGGTACACTCATGCACCCTCAATTTGATCATCGTCCTCATCGTCGTAAGCCCCCATGCCCTTCTGCATGCTAGCAAATGAGAAGTTCCGTAGACCAATCCGATCATATGTCTCCACCATAGGCTTGATGGTGCTCTTAGTGACATTGATGCCTAACGATGCAAGCTATGATGTAATGATGTTTCCTAAGAGCATATGAATCTTCTTTTGATTGGGATTGTAAAATACATTATGCAACGAAATACATTTATAGCAACATCGATATCTAACCTCTGCCTAAATGGATATAACATGAAAAGATGACTTAACCTCAGATTAGCTAAGCCAAGGGTAACAATGGGAAGAATACACCTAACAATGACCTTATAGAGGACATTGTCAACAGTAGTAGACCATTTGTAGAAAATATCTTCGTACTCAGAGATCTAAGACAATGATAAAAGGACTCGAACATTGAGTTAATGGCAATCTGATCAAAAGGCTCGGGAGGGGCTCTTGAAATGATGGATAACACACAAAAGAGCTATCTGAGGGTCTGCATCATAGAAACGTCCTAAGGATGTCCAAGGTGAAATCTAGGTCATATTTAGCCACACAACTCCTATAAATTTGTCCATCATCAACAGATGGTAGGTTGTTTTAAAATTCAGCTATCATGATCGCAATAAACTAACCTTTTCTAGATAATGGGTTATAATGTTGACCACATCTGGACATTGGGCATAGAAAAATGAATCATATAAGTACCGTGCAAGAATGATTTGGAACCTCCTAGTTTGAAATTTTTAATGCAACTCTTCATGTGGGAATGTAGAATTACTAGATACTCTAACCCTAGATGCACTGTCCCTAGAGATACCCTCATCGTCTTCGATCCTACGTTTTTGTCAAATGAATGCATGAATGCATCGACAATATAATTATGATCTTCGAAAAGAGATATAATGAAATGAAAATAAAATCACAATCGTTACCTAAGTGCCATTGATTGTGGAGGAGTAGGATCAATCAAACTGTTGAAGTTGATATAGATCACCTGCTGTAGAGGAATGAGTTCAATTGCCAAAGAGGGATCACTTGCCGTGGAGTGATCACTCGTCGAAGAAACATTGGAGAGGACACCAAACCCCTAAATTTAGATGATAGGAAATAGGATGACTGCACTAAAATGGTCGAAATGACACTGGCCGAAAGACCTCTAGCTAGCGAATCACCGAAGAAACCTCACTTACCAAGGTTAACAATGGCTAGGGCTGGAGATGACGTTGAGGGAAAATTTTACGAGAGATGTTGTTGAGAAAAGAGTTAGGGAATCAAGGGTTAGGGTTAGGGTTAAGGGGAGTTTAAATGTTACAACCCGAGAGGCCGTTCGAAAAATTTTGATAGCATCTCTCCAGAAGGTCAAATACACGCAGTTGGAAAACACGACAAGTGTATAAAATATATATACAACCATATCGAATATGACCAAATTTATTACAACCATATCGAACTACATCTAAAAGCGAATAAACCCCAAAACTTATTAAACCTTCGAATGTGAGATGTAAGCAGCCGACCAATCTCCAAGCTCCAAGGAAAATCTATCGGCTACTTGGGGAGACAAAAAATCCCAGGGTCTGGGTGGTGAGCAACAAATACTTAGTGGGTACAGGGAAGAAGTGCATGTAAATGTTAAACAACAAGAATAATAATTGTGTAACATCTAGAACGAATAAATATAGAAGAAGTAGATTAATAATCAACGGGTACCGAAATTAGCAAATAACACGAATCATGATAGTAGGAATCATGCAAATGTAGCCATGTATGTAATGACACGCAATGCAATAATCATAGCAGACTAATGCAACAACCTTGGCAGGTAAGTGCAACAACCGCAACATATGAATAAAGTAAACTATATAAACCTACCAACAAATGCATGTAAAAACGCAGCCAATAACGCAATCAAATGCAAGTCACTGTCCGCACTCTACACTCCCCAGTCACTCCTCGAAGATGAACTGAGGGGCCAAACAGGACATAATCAAATGTCAGTCCCTGTCCGTACTCTACACTCCCCAGTCACCCCCCCCCCCCTCGGGACAGGGAACTAAGGGGGCCAAACAGGATGTAACCAAATGCAAGTCCCTGTCCGCACTCTACAATCCCCAGTCACCCCCCCCCCCCTCGGGGCAATGAACTGAGGGGCTAAATAGGACGTACTGCACAACTCCAACAACTGACCACTAACAATAAGTGGAGAGTGGCAGTGTAGCAGGAGGGCAATATAGCCAATCTTGGTCGCACCCAAATATAATGCAACCTCTTACCCATGTGCCACCTCAACACGGTGTCGGGTAAGAGCCAACAACCCGAATGCCACTCCCTACTCTTAGACCGCACACCCACATATGAGCTTTCAAGGTAGTATGCTTGAGCCACGGATCCGACCTCGAACTACCATCAGAGCCAGTACTCTTTAACTACCCCTACCCCAGAAGAAAGAGAACCAAAGAACCTGGGGGACGAGGAAAGAATACCAGACCTTTCACTCTACTTGAATAGAGAGCGCTATCCCTTTTGTTTCAGCGCATCTGCTGCGGTCCTTCATTATTACATTCTCCCTTTAGAAATAGGTAGGTTCGTTGAGGACTGGTTCCCGATGCATGAATTGAATGAAAGCAAAGAGCATCAGCTGCCTCTTCCAGATCTCTGCCAATGCTACGATGCACAATTCAAGAAACAACTACTACAACATCAAGATTTGCACAACGTTAATCATGATAAGTCAACATAGGTAAACAACAATTAAGGAGACTGGATTGATGATAAACGGATTATATCAAGGTCAACGGTATCAAGCAACGAATCAGGTAACAATGCAATAAAGATAGCAATTATGAAAAGACCTGTGTTGACCAAGCACAGGAGTACCCACCTGATATGTCAAATCGTCGAATAAGGACCCCTCCGTATAACAGGATCTACAAATCAAGATCCTGTAATTTAAAATAAACAATACTCACTAACTACAATTATCAATTTTAATTTTATTAACAACAGTCATGATACATGAGATCATTATCAACTCTACTTAAATAAATCTATTTCAATTAACTTAATCAATTTAAATCCATTAACCCTACTATTAACCGGATCTAATGCTAACCTTCATCTTTTCCAATGAATCAAATTAAGCTAATTAAATCAATTATTAACTACATATTAATACTTTAACCGACTCATCAATTATCTAATTAATTTAATTATTTAACTATAAACCAACTTTAATCTAATTTATTTAATAAATCCACTCTTTAATTAAACACAAATTAATCTCATTTACAAACTTCAACCGAATTTAAGTTATCCTATAAATAAAAACCACTATTCACCAGTATTAAACCAGAATCGAATCCAACTAACCCCACCCATTAAACTCTAATTAACCTAATTAAATCAATCTTTAATTAAATCAACCCCTCAACTCAGCTAATCAAACCGCAACCCAAAAATCTGATTTCAATTTCATCTACCCTACACCATTGAATAGGATTAATTCCATCACCCTACTATTCCAATCGAACAGAGCAAATTAATATAACAAGGCCGAACAAGCATTTCCCCGAATCCCCCAAATTCGTGGTTAAACTAGAATTGAACTCACCTCAGCTTGAACACAAATCAAGCTTTGATTCTTGTTGCCAACTTCAATTCGATGAAGGGGCGGCGCTGGTCGGCAGGGGACGGCGGCGGCGCGTCTTCGGCAGTGAAGGAACGCGAGAGGAGGAGACAGATAGGGCAGCAAGGCTGCTGGTGTTCACGCGGCGGCGGCTACTCAGGCAAAGGGTGTAGGGAGCTTCTGATCTAGGGTTTGGAAGGTGGAAAAGAGAGGGGCGGCGCGCGGTGTTGATGGCCGAACCCGCGCAGAGGGGCTTCTCGTTCAGGGCTGGCTTCGCGCGGAGGCGGCGGCGTCTTGCAGAGGAGTCCAAGATCCGGTTGGATGCTGTGGTGATGGCGATGCTGGTTTGTGGCGGCAGTGCAGCAGCGGTGAGAAGGCAGAGGAAGGGCGACGGGCGAAGCGGAGAGGAGAGGAAAAGGGCTGCTCCCTCGGCTCCCTCCTTGCACGACCTTTTACAGTCTGTTTGGGAGGAGGTGAGGGAAAGGGAGGGAAAGGTAAGGAAGGGGAAAAAAATTTTACCTCTGTTTGGGATGGAGTGAGGTAAGGAGGGGAAGGGGAAAGAAGGGGAAGTTGTCCCCTTCCATGCTCATGAATAGGCATAATTTCTTACACCCCAAATTGGGGTGTAAGGAAGGGGAAGAAAAATATTAAAAGTATCTCCCAATTTTACCCTTCTAAATCTAAATCGATCTCTTGCCATCGTTTCTAAACTGAGGCGGCGGAAGCGCGGCACCGGCACGGGAACGGAGAGGACGACGAAATGCTGAACCTGGTCTCGAAGTGGAAGGAGCCAACGCCGAAGCCGGGGAGGAAGAGCACTGCGGGGGCGCCGGCGTTGTGAGAGCCAGATCTCTCATAGTGGACCGCGATGTTGGGTTTTCACTCCCAGAAGAAGCTGCTGATCGGAGACGAACTCGCGCTGCCATCGGCCTCCTCCGGCAAGCTTGGTATTAGGACCTTTGTTGCTCCCTCCGCTGAATTACAGGCCTTCCGCTGGAAAGCAAAGTAGGATTGGAGCGTTCGGAGCTAGTGACGCTGCAGAGCCAGCACATGGAGGAATGGCTCAAGGACAACAGTGACTCCATATTCTGATTTCCGTGGTTTCGGAAGGGGAAACAAAGTGGAAGGAGAAGGGGTTTCAGAAGCGCACCTCACCTGCTGATCAAAGTTCAACCTTTTGGTTCTTCTTCCTGCTCTGCTCTGTTCTGCTGCTTATTATCGCCGAGGAGGTGGGAAGAAATCTGTTCTGCTGCTTATTATCGCCAAGGAGGTGGGAAGAAATGGAGGTTATTTTTGACCTTCTATATATTTAACTTCTATTCCCTTTCCTTTCCTCCCACATAAACTTTTTTTTCTTCCCAAACAAGGTTACTTCTCTTCCCCTCCCTTTCCCTCCCTTCCCCTCCCTTCCCTTCTCTTCCCCTTCCATTAATGAACCTTCCCTCACCCTATCCAAACAGAGTGTTAAAGCCCGCCTACCCGAGGTTTTCACCGGCAGACGCGGTTTTGAGTTTGGGAAGTCAGAAATCGGATTCCCTTAACAGGTTTCGGATTTTAATTCCAAACCCCTTAACCCTATATCAAATGGCTATTAATCAGGCCTTAATTGGGTTCTAAGCTGAGGCTGATTATTTGGGCTTTAATTAGCTAATGGGTTAATATTAATTAGGGTTGGTGTAATGGGTTTAACTCAAGTGAACTCAATTCAACCATTACCTAGCAATAAATTATTAACCTAATAATTAACCTCCTTAATCTTTATTGATCAATTAGGATTATTTACAATTAACCTCTAAAATTTCTAAGATATAACATTAAAAACGTAAAGAGAAATCGACGGGCATTAATTATCTTCGCCATCAATTGACTGCATCAATAAAATGTTCATGGACACTCGGGCATCCGATCTGGTTTTGTGCCCAATCCCAATCTCATCAGTCTATTGTTATGCCTACTGTCAGGGGTGAGTATTCGGTTAAAACTGAACCGAACCGAACCGAATAAACCGAAAATCGAATTAACCGAATTGTTTTGACCAAACCGAACCGACCGAATTTTGCTATGATAACCGAATAAACCGAACCGATAAAAAATCGGTTAATTCGGTTTTTAACCGAATTAACCGATCTTTTACACAAATAATTTAATTCCACTTTTACAAATCAACTGATATATATATTCCACGATTTAACGATCGTATATGAACATCAAACTTATACAGACGTTCAATTATCATGAAGTTCAATTATCAGTTGTTTCCCATTTTGTTTTTAATTCTTAGTTTTATAACAAAAAAAATCCAAATCCAATGCAAGACACTGAAAAAAAAAATGAATCAACTACCAAACGCTTCCCTAAAAAAAAATGAATCAACTACCAAACGGTTCCCATTCGATTGTGTTCTTTGTCTCTGTTTGGGAAGTGGCACAAAAATGTTTAGAACAGAAATAAAATCCGGAAAAAGGCATGTAGAATTGCAGTGTGTAAGCAATCACCATAGTTTCACAAGTTCATTAGCAAATAGATGAAAAATTCATCAGTTGTGAGTTAAATTTCTCACTTGAAATTTCTCAGTTGTAAGTTAAACTTCTCAAAAGGATGCTTGTAAACAATTGTTTTAAAATCATCAATTACACTTGATGCATTTGTTGATTAAACTGTTAGTTTTGCAACATGTTATAAGAAAACAGTGTTTGGAGTTATGAAGCAGCGTGTCCTGTCAGCAGTCTCTGCAGAACTGCCATTTAATAATTTGAGAAGCTTTCTTTAGATCGACCATCCTTTTCCTTTGTGCTTGATTGAAGCAACGGCAGGGACAAACTAGAACGATCTGTCATTTCTGTAGAGAAGCGGCGAATGATTTCTGATGTTCATCAACAATATGAGTCTCTCAACAACATGGTAGGTCAAGAAAAGGGTTCTTACCTGGTAGTTTTTTGTTGACAAAAATTACAACCAGATTCACATAATACCTGCAGCCACCATGACCGGTCAAAATGCATCGAATGATAGAAGAAAAAGAGATTGTTAGCAAAGCACTAACCACACAACAACAACATCGACTGTGTAATGCTTGCGCGAAGCTACAATGAGTAGACTTTGAACATCAGCAAGGGCCAATGCCAAGAGTTTAATGAGCCTGCAAAGAGTTGCATTCATGTAACATTGAAATGCATCAAAAAGTGTACTTGCTTATCACACTTTAGGATTTTAATGTTTCTTTCATCAAAGAAATCTTGTTTATAACAAATAAAAAAAGATTACCTTTTAGAACCATACTTCTGGTACGTGAGCACAAAGACCAATGTAAATATCATATGGGATGAGAATATAAGATCGCCACACCCATATATCATCCCTTGTGGAACTACAAGGGGAAAAACTAGGTAAAGGAGCAAAAAAAACAAGTAGACAACAAGATTGATTCTTATAAGAAGAGTTGTATACAGTTTAACAGGAGTACTTCAGATAAACTTTGTGGTGGTGGTAGTCTAGCAAGCTCTGATCCCTGCATGAGAAGTAAAATATGTCAAATCTATGATTGTTTCATTGTCTAAAATATGATAGTATTCCAACATCAGATTTGAGAAACTGATGTCTAAACTGATAGTATTCCAAATCTAGCAAGCTCTGATCCCCGCAAATTTTAAACTCAAATTTCCCTACAAAAAAAGGAGAAACTGATGTTATGTTACAAAAATCAATAAGCTACACTTTCCAAATAAATAAACTTGTTATGGGAAGTGCACTTGCTTTTCTAAGGCTGTTGATTGTGCTGGAAAGGAGTTGCATTCTGTTATTCATGAACATCTTCAGGTACTATATTTATTGCCACTTGCATCATCGTATATTTCTATTAAATTCACAAGTTACCCATTGAAGTTGAGAGCAGAGACAAGTCCAAATGAAACTGAAATAGGATACAGGGTGGATGAATTTTGTGATACCTGCAATAATTAGCTGTCAATCTATCGATTTGGATCTAGTTACTGAAGTGTAAAACTTCCTAAAATTCCTATTATAGACTAGAACATAATTTTCAAAGTACAATCAATTCTGATTTGGGGTGGGTAAGAGCAACTCCAACCCATCCCCAAAAACCCAAATTTGAGATAAAAAATTGTCGCCAACCAATACCCCAAAGTGCATCACCAATTTGGTGATGTACTGTAGCATCACCAAATTTGATGATTCCATTTTTTAATTTATTTTTTGTTATTATATTATATAATTAAAAATAAATATAAATATAAAATAATATATATTATTGTAATTAAAAATAAATATAATATATATTATTAAATATCATAAATAAAAATAAATTTATAATTATTATTTTAATTATTAATTATTTATTATAAATATATTATTTATTATTTATTATAAATATAAATTAAATGTATATAACACCCTATTTTAATTTTATTATGCATATTTATAATGATTTAATTTATTATAAATTTTATTTATAATATATTTAATATATTTTAATTATAATTATATTTATGCATTATTTAATTAATTATATATATCGATAATTAAATTATGAATAAATGAATAAAAATAAATAGAATATTCTTTTTTGGTGTAAAATGGTGTAAGTGGGTTGGAGTTGAAATAGTGTTTGGTGTTGAAATTGCATCATTTTGATGTGAAAATGACACCAAATTTGGTGATATGGGTTGGAGATGGTTTAAGATTTTAGGTGCTGAGAAACCAGAAATCTTTCAGAATAGGTAAAAATGAGGTGAATATGGAGCATCCAGGTAAGTCTACCTTGGCTGGAGGTATGATTGTTTTGAAAAGGATCTAACCTATTTGATTGATTGCTCAAACTGAAGTAAGGCTGAGGAAAGAGAGGAGTAGACAGCAGGAGCAAAGGGCAGAGAGAAGGTGTACAATAAACCCTTTCCTAGGACTGAACCCCTGTTAGTAGGAGCTTCGTGTACGATTACCATTCATTGCCATTGTTATCTTTTGAAAACTTCATTGTGCAAGTCAAAAGTGTTGTTTGGTGTTTTCCTNNTGTAGGGATCTATATGCGCCAAAACAATTTTAACCGCATAAACGCAGCGGAAAAATGATCCCTCCAGAAAATCCATGCGAAAATCATACTCGTTTATTGATTCTATCTACTGGAATCGAAGTTACCTTCGATACGTGCCCTTCGCAATCCCGACAGCAATTCTTGCCTTCGAAGGTTGGTGGATCTCAGCGCGATCAGTGTGTTCGTGCCTCCACGGTATCCACACGAACACCGATACGGAGAGGAATCAAATTTTGGTGATAGCCACAAAGTATGGTTCGGCCAAGGAGGTAGAGGAGAAAAGGAAGAAGATCATGCAATCATCCAAGAGTGGAAGAAAAAGCCTCTCACCCATTTTATATATCACCATGGAATATCAAATGTTTTGACTTTTAGTATTCCATGAAATTAATACCCCATTAATCCCATCTTAAGTGATCATGTAATGGATCCAAATTGACTTGAGTCCAACTCGAATCTCACTCAATCCGAATTGACTTGAGTCCAACTCAAGTCTCACTCAATCTGAATAAACTTGAGTCCAACTCGAGTCTCACTCAATCTGAAATGACCTGAGTCCAACTCGAGTCTCACTCAATCCGAATTGACCTCAGTCCAACTCGAGTCTCACTCAAACCGAATTGACCGAGCTCAAACTCGAGTCTAATTCAATTAGTCTACCTTGAGTCCTATTCAATGAATCTAATTTACATTAGACTCAACCCAATGGCCCAATGATTCATCACATGAACCATCTCCAAATCAATGTTGAGGTGTGTGACCCAATATGTTCTCGTAACGTTGGCAATGTCTTTAAAACCATTTTAGAGACATATGCAATGAGCAGCATCTAGCAATACATCATTGCTACTCAAGATCAACGAGAATATCGGGATCCGACACTAA
>NC_133862.1:9088682-9159726 GCF_044706935.1 Curcuma longa | reverse complement strand
AAGAAGAAGAATATGACAATGCAAGTAATTCTCTTAGCCAAATTGAATGATTTGTCGGACATGTTACAAGCAACAGTCGACTTGGAGTGATGGCAGAAGAACAATAGAAGATCCTAATTGTTTGATCTGCTTGTTGGAATCGTTTCTTCTTAGGCGTGCTTTGATTTGGTTGATTTAGTCCATTTTAATTATGTGAAATTAATGTGTGTTTGTTGAGAGAAACTTTCTATTTGTTCTGCATCATTAATTTATGACTTGTGAACCTATTGCGACTTTACTAAGACTTTATACTTTTGTAAGATTATTTTACTATTTATTTAACTCATAAATAATAGATTAAAATTAGACCAAAATATGAAGATGATTACGTTTACTCCAAATGACTCTTACATACCTCATTTTCAGATTATGTAAAGGGAGGTAAATTATGGAGTCAATTTATAGTCGAAGTAAATCACGAGATCAAGAGTCAGCTTATAGCTGACCGCCAAGTGGCTAAGAGCTACAAGGGATTTTTTTTCCGAAGGCATATACTCGTTGGGAATTAATCTCTTGCCCCAATGTAACATTAAGTCTATCACCCTCTCCCCAACTAGACACCTCATGGAAATTACTAGATAAAGTGCTTCTATCACCGTTCAATGTTGATAGATTCTTACCTTAGAGTAGAATCTTATGTGAAAGATTAGAATCTTACCTTAGAGTAGAAAAAGCTCTCAACTCTGTATTTTATCTTTATTTTAATTTCATAAATTTATTATCTAATAGTTTTTTTTAACATGTAAGTTGCCACAAATTTAACATTTAATGTGATTATTATCTTGCTAATTTAATTTTTAATTTTAAATGTATCAAAAGCATTATATTCATTTAAATTATTTATACGTGATTAAAAATGAGTTTCTTTATTAACTCAACTTGTTTACAACTTTAGTTCCTTAATTAATTATGCATAATTGCTCATCTCATTATGCATAAATCAAGTTATCATTTTTTAAAACCTTAGATAGTAGTAAATGTTATTAATTTTAAATCCAAAATAAACATATGATTTGAAATGCAGATTATCCGAATTGATTATTAATAAGATATATGTTTTTAAATATATATAAAATTATTACAATATTATCTGTAAATAATCTTCTTACATTTATCAATTTAGATTATATCTTTAAGCTAATGGATAAGCATCAAGTTTTAGTTATTAAGATATATTTTTTATCACTAATTATTAGCGCTATAAAATCATAATTCACATGGTTATATATCATCTTATCATCTCTTTTATAATTTAGCAGTACTAGTGATTAGATAAATAAAATGATAAGTTTTTTTTTAAAATATAGAGAGCATTTTAAAGATAAAAAAAAACTTTCAGGGGTAATAAAATGAATTTGTTTTAAAATTTTATAGCACATAGAAAAGGAACAAATTTAGAGGGGTGAAATTTAACTTTGGGATGGGCAAAGTTGTAATTATAAGTTCTTGCAGTATTAATCCTAAAAAAAGTTTAACGCCCTTCCTCTTTTCTTCTGATGGAATTCAAACTCCAGCGCTATATAAAAAGTTTAACGCCCTTCCTCTTTCTCGTTTCAGTTGCTCATGAAGCTTAGCCGCTTTCTTCCGGCTCATTTATAGGAGTATTCAATTAAAATTAAATTGAATCGAATTGAATTAATTGAAAATTGAATAAATTAAATTTTTTCGAACCAATCGAACCGACTGAATTTTTCAATAAAAATCGAACAAACCGAATCGATATTTTATCGGTTAATTCAGTTTTCGATCGAATTAATTGAATAAATTGAATTTTTTAAATATTATAAAAATTTTACTAATTAATAAATTAGAGATTTCTCAATTTATTTATTTAAAAATTTATAAATTATTTTTCTAATTTAATTAATTCGGTTTATTCGATTTAACCGAATAAGAAATTTTAAATTGAAACCGAACCGAATTAATCAATTTTTTAAGAAAAAATAACTGAAATTCTGAAATAACCGAACTGAATTTTTTAATTCGGTCGGTTTATTCGGTTTAATCGAATTTTTGCTCACCCCTACTCACTTATCTCACGGCATGAGCGAGTGCTGGATCGATGAAGTAGACAGGCGCGTCATTACAAAAATAATAACATTTAGCGATAGAAATTTCGATCACTATTCAATCATTAAATCCATTTCAATCGAATTGGTGTTCGGTTGTTAAAATTAACGACCAAAATGGCGTTCAATCGCTAATTGTAGTGATCGAAATATCAGTCCGTTGGAATTAATCCCTCATTCCATTATAGCAACTCTGTCATCCTTTAAACTCCACAGGGATAAAAATAAATAAAAGCATGTTACTAGATAAAGTATTTCTTTCACCGTTCAATGTTTAATAGAGATTTGAGTTTAGGCGAAAGATTAGAATCATACCTTAGAGTAGAAAAAGTTCTAACTCTGAATTTTATATTTATTTTAATTTCATAAATTTATTATCTAATAGCTTTTTTAATATGTAAGCTGCCACAAATTTAACATTTAATGTAATTATTATCTTGATAATTTAATTTTTATATTTAAATGTATAAAAACATTATATTTATTTAAATTATTTATAATTGATTAAGAATGAGTCATCGTTATAAGTTTTCTTTATTAACTCAACTTGTTTATAACTCTAGTTCCTTAATTAGTTATGCATAGTTGCTCATCTCATTAAAGAAAAACTTTCACCAATACATATACTTTCATGCTTCTTCTATGGAAGTAGTTTACAAAGAGAAAAATTGCAAAAGTGAAAATAAAAAAAAAGATATTGTCAATTTTCAAAGTTAAATCAAGTTATCATTTTTTAAAACCTTAGATAGTAGTAAATGCTATTAATTTTAAATCTAAGATAATTATATGATTTGAAATGAAGATTATCTGAATTGATTATTAATAAGATGTTTTTAAATATATATAAAATTATTACAATATTATCTGTAAATAACCTTCTTACATTTATCAATTTAGATTATATCTTTAAGCTAATGGATAAGCACCAAGTTTTAGTTATTATGATATATTTTTTATCACTAATTATTAATGCCATAAAATCATAATTCACATGGTTATCCTCTTATCATCTCTTTTATAGTTTATCAGTACTAGTGATTAGATAAATAAAATGATAAGTTTTTTTTTTTTGAAATATGAGAACATTTTAAAGATTAAAAAAAAACTTTCAGGGTTAAAATAAAATGAATTTGTTTTAAAATTTAGAGCACATAGAAAAGTAACACATTTGGAGAGGTGAAATTTAACTTTAGGATGGGTAAAATTGTAATTATAGGTTCAGCGTTAATCTTAAAAACCCAGCGCTGTATAAAAGTTTAACGCCCTTCCTCTTTTCTCGTTCCAGTTGCTTAGCCGCTTTCTTCCTTTCTCGCTTATCTCAGGGCGTGAGCAAGTGCCGGAGATGAGGTAGACGGGCGCGCTGTCTTTGTTCATCGCCGGCGTTCGAATATCTGTATTCGGTAATCTTCCTATTTCCCTCTTGTTTTTTTCTAAATCTTCTATTTATTTGAGCAAGAATATGTAGAAATTTGATGAGGAAAACCTTGTCGGTGTAAGCTTTGATCGTCAATTTTGTCAAGAAACAAAGTTTCTGTTTATTATTTTTTTAATTGGTTGTTTTCCTTTTATTCTTGTCTTGTATCATCATCAAACGTTTCTGATAAAATATCTGTTTGATAATATCATAATTTACAGGTATTGCCAATGGATCAATCTCGAGAAGCCATGCCTGGGGCTTATGATGATCGGCAATCATCCTCAATCTTCGACAATCCCAACACTTTCTCCGATGAGCTCGATTCGATACTCATGTCCAACTGGGTCGATGACGCAACGGAAAGCATGATGATCGAATGGCCATTTGATGATCAAAAGATTGTTCCGGATAGCTCGCAGATAGGAGATGAGTTTGTGACAGGAACGCAATGTTTCTCTGCAGGTTGTGATCCCTTTTTACAAGCAAGTCAAGATGGGATGGCATCAGGAACCAAAGGGGTTGATTTTCCCCACAATGACATAGCTCCATTATCAGATATGTTCACTTCTTGTCTTGAACTCGATCAAAGCTTCATCGATCTCGAGCTTTTCAAACTATCTCCAATTTGGATACCTAACTATACGGTATATGATATCGTAACCATCAAAGTCCTGCACTTATATGTAAACAAATTAAGGTTGAAACTCATTACTGTTTCTTCTTCAGGTTCCAATTTCTCCTGGAAGCATGTATCAGCTTCCGGCAACGAGTGCTCCGTTTCCAAGTCGCTTGTTAAATGATAAGATGTATGAAAACGATATTCTTCAAATATTTTCCTGTGAGCCTCCCCAGGATCTTCCAGTTCCTGCCCAAAAGGTAATCCATACTCACTACAGCTTTCTTCAGTACAGATCTATCTAGTTATTTTGAGAATGTTTTTATATAGTTTTTGAATGTTCAGCAAACAGACTCATTGATGATCGAAGAAGCCTGCAAGGATACCTTGCAGAGCCAAAGACCTGCCCAATCCATCGAAACTGATAATAATGGCGTAGCAGGGCTTGGCCATCCGTCGGCCATCATCAGTGATCAGCAGCAGGGCGCTGCTGATATCGTTCAACCTACGAGAGGAACTCCTGTTGTCAAATGGTTCTTCACTTAAGGATGGATACAATTGGAGGAAGTATGGGCAAAAAAATGTGAAAGACAGTAATTTTCCGAGAAGCTATTACAAATGCACCTATCCTCGCTGCCAAATGACGAAAAAGGAAGAACGCAGTCTTCAAGGAAACCTCACTGAAATAATCTACAAAGGGGTTCACAATCACCCCGAACCAAATCCCTCTGCTAGAGCTTCTTCATACCCCGAGAATGATGCTCATCATGTTGTCCAGGGAGATGAAACTGACTCTAAAAGACAGTTAACTTCTATCTTTGTTTCTCTTCTTAGTTCATTGAGCAAGAGAAAGTTTGTCTTCTCCTTCTCCTTCTTTCTTATTTCATGTTTGTTCATTCATGTCTTTGGTTGCAGAAAGATGGAATTCAATGCTACTGAAATAATGCGCTCATCCTCAAGATCCGCTCGTCAAGTTAAATATTTGGTTCTAGCGTACGCCGACTTTGACATTATCAACGACGGGTATCGTTGGCGCAAGTATGGCTCAAAGATTGTGAAAGGAAACACAAATCCAAGGTACGTACAGTATCGGTTCCATTCATCGGGAACTCCAACATGAAGTATGAGAAGTTGATGTATGGGTGCAGGAGTTACTACAGGTGCACCGATTCAGGATGCAAAGCAAGGAAGCTCGTAGAGAGGTCGCCGGATGATTTCAAGAAGCTGATGACGACGTATGAAGGCACCCATAACCATGGAGTTCCAGGACCCAAAAACAGCACCAGCAGCAGCAAATGTACTGCGAACTCTGCCATCGGTTCATCTGTGAGGGCATCTGTACTTCCTCAAGCGAATGGCAGCCTCGTGCCGAGATTTGGGTGCCCCAATATCGTTTCCTTACCAAGGTCCCTCCCCAACCTACCTGCTGCTGTGAATGCATTGGGCGGCACGGTTGCTGCGGCACCATTACCCACGAGGATGCGGATGCCGATTCTTCCTCAGCTTAGCTCTTACTCGGGCTGCCGTCGCCCTCTTCAGCCAGGTATGATGACGATGATGATGCCCAAATTAGAGTCCATAATTCAACCCCCTCTGTCAAAGACGCAGCTGGCTTTGCAACCCAACGGCGATGGCACGGCGATATCTCGTCTCGTGAATTGATTATGGCCTGCAGGTTCCCTCTACGACGTCAGATGTGAATACCCATTAAAATATTCTCTCTGTTTTTTTTTTTTTTACTGCAAGATTCGCGTGAGTGATGATTTTCTTCAAGAAAAATGCTGCTGTTTAAGTTAAATGCTGGGACGTGAGAGGGGAGGGAAGGCACGAAGATGGAACTTTTGATTGGTTTATCCTTTAGGGTTTTGGGCGGGCAAGAGGAGGAAGGAAAATGCTACTCTTTTGGAACAGAGCAGTGTAACAAAGCCATTAAAGCAGAGCACCAACTGCTACTCTTTTGGACGCTTCTTCTTCTTCTCTGCTTCTCTTCTATTCTTTTCGTCATGTGACTTCCAATTGCATCCTTGGTCCAAAGGAAGCTCGAGGAAGAAGAAAGAGCAGTAACAGTGTGAAAAAGTAGCTGTAGTAGTAGAAGAAGAAGAAGAAGTACGTGTTACGTGGGGAAGCCTACCAAGATCTTCTTCTACCTCGTTGGCTTGCTGGTCCTTGTCGGCCTCGTCAGCCATGGCTGGGCCCACGAGGATGCGGAAGGCCGTCTGTTTTTTTTAATTGATCATAATTTTCTGTTTTATCAAAATTAAAATTTAAAAATTATTTTTTATTTTGTCTAAAAATATTTGATAACCATTCATGCTTTAAATTTTGAGAAAAAAATTTAGAATAATGAGGCATTTTTGTTAATTATATAAGAGAGAGGATATGATAATTTGATAATCATAATAAAATTTGCCTATTTGTCACATTATTAATATTATAATGTCCACATTGAGACAGCGACAGCTTCTAGATTGGATTCCAATTTTCAACTAGATCACCAAATATCAATAAAATGTAACATGCAAAATTTATGATAAAAAAAAATATATACTTTTTTCTCTTTTTCTTTTCATATGATAATGGAGCTGCCATTATTATTAGCGCGTTGGTTCTGGGTCCCACTGACTGTCCTATTCCCTTCTAGAAGACCCGCTGTCCACTTAACACCATCACCGTCGGATCATATTTCCAAGTTTTTTTTAAAAAAAATAAAAATAAAAAAATACTGAAAACGGAGAATCTATTTCTTCGCCTATAAATAAACGCTCGTCAAATTCTTCTCTGTTTCAATTCATCCCTCTGCAATTCTTCGCCCATGTCGACGACTGTACTGGTCGCTTTCGCCGGAATGTCTTCCCTGCCGGTGAAGCCCGTCGTTTCCCTCCGGAGACGGGCGACGGTGGCGGCGGCTTCTTCCGTCGAGCGCGGCAGAGAGGCGCCGAGGAGCCTGTACCAGGTGCTGCGGGTGACGGAGACGGCGACGGCGCGGGAAATCAAGGCGGCGTACCGGTCCATGGCCAAGCGGTCACACCCAGACGCGTCGCCGCAGGTGGGCGGCGGGGCGGCGGACTTCATCGAGATCCGCCGCGCGTACGAGACGCTGTCGAACCCAGCGGCTCGGGCGCAGTACGACCGGTCCGCTGCCGAGCGGCGGCGAGAGCCGCGGGCCGGCGGAATCCCCCAATCGGGCCGGTTCCGGTTCAGGAGATGGGAGACGGATCAGTGCTGGTAGAAATGAATTAGGCCGCATGCATAAATAATGTATTAATTTAGACTGCCAGCATTTGTCCTTTGATTAATTAGATATTAAAAAGTTAACTGATATATATTAAATTTCTATAATTAAAAAGCAGATATGCAACCATACAATTAAAAGAACAATGCACTTGTTAGTAGGAAATACGCAACCGTACAATGAAACATGTAAACGTATCTGTGGTATACTTATTCATGTACAGAAGAATTATACAGTATGTACCAGTATGCAACACACCTTTCACTTGGGCTAAACAGAGTAATAAAAAGGAGCATCAGGTCAGAAAAGATCAGCTGCAACAACCAGTAGCTTGAGAAGATGAGCCATCCCTTCCACCTGATTGCCCAGGAATTCCTCCGTATCCAACTTTAATCCCATACGACTGTAAAGATGGGAACAAGGCAACAATCACGAACAAGAATTCAAATTATGGCACAGTCTAAGAAGTTTCAGAAAGACAACTTGCAACCCCAAATCCATGAAATAGATGTTATTGCTGATGTAACTAGTTGCGTCAATAAAAACAAATGTTGCAATATTAGCACCCTGTGTATTTGTATCTCCATTAAACTCTATTACATTAAGCTCTAGACAAAGTTGATTGATTAGTCATGCTAAAATCAATCAAATTATTGTTGTTCTATTATATTCGCTAGTGTTTTTTCGCCTCCCACTGTTTACACCTCTGTCTTCCGCTACGCCTACTCCATAAAAATCAAGATGATGAGCGGAAAGTAAAGAACAACACGTACGTATAGAAATACATACATCCATTGCGTTGTTGGCATATCTGATGTTTCTAGGATAATGGCAACACCATGGCAAACAATTCCAGTTCCTTTGCCAATAGTGGCAGATTAATCTAGTAAACCTCAATAAGAGTAGCTCAAGGCCCCTACTTCACGATAACAAGTAGTTCTCCATGTTCCTATTGTCAATTAAAAGAAGCAATTGTTTTACCGCACCCATTTTATATCAATTAACAATTGAACCTGCCATACAAACTCTAGTTTACACTGGAGTTCCTTGGTATAGTTCCTTTGATACCTTGATTCAACATTGTGATTGAACCACAACATGTTTACTAGATAAGGTTATCTTGCACAAGAAAGAAGTTGCCAGTTGAGGTAAATCTTGCATCCTTAAATTTAGAACAACTTGTTTAACAATATCTATGACAGATCCCGACAAGTAGAAATAAAAGAAAAAGATGAGAACAAACAGCTGTTCTAGAAATTGACCTTGTTCAAGCAAATAAGATATTTATAAAAAATCTCAAGTCTAGAAAGGTCAAAAAAGCAAATAATAAATTTCTTTTTCTATAGGCAAGTACAAGGATGGGTATAAAAGAGAAACCAAAAGAAGAAACAAAACAGCAGGGCTCAATAACCTCAGAATAGCCCCTTCATCAATATTTTGATTTGTATCTGACAAGATAATGCTATGATCTTACCTCATTTGACACATCGAAGACACCATCCTGAATTTTCTTATATATACTTGCTGCAGTTTTAATAAAGGCCTGTATATGTAAAACAAACCAAACTTGAAACCTCAACACTAACAAGGAAAACATAATACAAAAAGAAAATTCTTTAGATTCAGTTCACCTCCTCAACATTTTGTGCTGTTTTAGCAGAAGCCTCCATAAAGATTAATCCATGCTCTTTTGCAAACTGTTCTCCCTCTTCAGTGCTCACAGCTCTTCTGTGAGCCAAGTCACATTTGTTACCAATCAGCATAATTGTCATATTAGCATTGGCATGTTGCCTGGCATCTTCCAGCCAGCTAGCAAGATGATTGAACGTCTCCCTCCTGATGACAAGTTAAAGAACCAACACAATAAGGCATTTGTAGCCCTCAAATTAAAGACCTCTATGAACATATACCTGGTTATGTCATATACCAGCAGTGCACCTGCAGCACCTCTGTAATAAGATCTTGTAATTGATCGAAAAGATTCCTGACCCGCCTGCAAAATTTTCAGAGTATAATTCAGATGAATCAGTTAGTCAATGAGACAAATTCCATATAAACTGATTAAATGAAAAATTCTATATCAGCTTTCTCATATTCAATGCCTTACTCTCCTTGCAAGCAAAAGTTATCTGATAAAAGTGTCTGCTTCCATTTAAATAGATATAGATATGTCAAACTATAGAATTAAGTACTAAACAGTTGTGCTAACTGAAACTGGAACTTCACATGCCATCATTTCAAATCTGGTTGACACAGATGTATTACTCATCTGAATAACCACCAAAACAAGAATACTGGTTCATGCAAAAATCTGCAAATTGAAGTCATTGCAAAAATGTGAATTTATTAGCATTGAACGAACACGATGATCAAGAAACAAAAAATAATATTTTTTATCAACATTTGGTCGTGTTTGATAATTTTATATTATTTTTACAATATTGACACTAGTATCATGTTACAACTACTCCAAATAGATAGGGTATGGCATATACTTGTTGATGTGATACTAAATGATAGCCCAAAGCCTAAGATGCAAATCCAAGCTTAGTATTCCTCTCCAAACCTGCATTTCATCACTTTCATTTCATTCAAAGAAGTATCATATTAAACCCAAAATTTTAAGTTTCTTCAAATAGTCAGGATCCAATCCATAATCCTGTAGCTTATAAATGCAATAATCATATTAACCATCATCCTTCTCTTCATGGTCCACCTAAAAGACACAACGTCTTAATGAGACAAAATCAATGAGGCATATACAAATGACCAAGAAGGGAAATTTGCTATCCCACCAAACTCTACTTCATAAATAAAAAAAAAAATCGAATATCATTGTATCCTTTAAGTAGCATTCTCAGACTCAAAAGCATTAATCTCAAACTTCATTGTTAGTACTGGTTCAGTATAGAAAATAAAATTCTAAATTGCACTAACCGTATCCCATATCTGCAATTTTATAGGTTTGTTGTCAATAGTAATCATTCTAGCCCCAAATTCAACACCAATTGTCAAGTCATGAACAGGTTGGAAACGCTTGTCAGTGAACTGCAAAAGAAGACATGATTTCCCCACTCCTGCAAACAACAAAAAAATGCCATTTTTCCTAATCAGCACTATCAAATATAATGTATGCATGTGTGTATTCAAAATAGAAAAAGTTGTGTAGAACGAGAAATATTTGGAAAATCTGAATAAATATTATAATCGCATTCTCGTCCCCTGTCATAAATACCATACTAAATCACAGAACAAACCAAGTACAATCATAGTACTTCCTCTTATAACTCTCTAAACCCATCGAAGCCCACGGTATTTCAGCACGGAAGATCTTACCCAACCAGAACCCTACCTTCATAACAACTTTACCAAGTCCTTCAAAATTACGCCAAGATCAAGAGATCATCCAACGACGAACAACAAAACCGTACAAAAAGGAACTGGTACAGAAGGAAACTCCAAATCACTGAAAGCAAGACGAAGAAACGTACCCGTATCGCCGATGATGATGTACTTGAACAGGTAAGCGTATGACATCCTCCACGAATCCGCCAACGGAAAATCCGAGCTTCTCCTCGATCAAATCCTAAAAGATAAACTCAATCGATTCTTCGGAATCAACGAACAGAGTAGAGAAGATCAACAATGGAAGGAGGGAGGGGAAGAGAGGATGAATTTCAGTATTTGTTAAGAACTTGAAGAGAAGAAAAGGAATCGTGTACGCCCGCACCAGATCGGAGCATATCTGATACGTAAGAACTTCTACCTCTTCGACCACCTTGCTTGCGATTGGCGCGAGTGGAATTCGTTTGTCGGTTGCACTGTGGGACCCATTATTCGTACCCGTCCTCGCTATCATCGGCGTCGACCAGTATCGTACTTTTTTTTTCCCAAAAGGGTAAATAACTAACCTAATTTCCATATTACAATTATATTTATTGAAATCTTCAATAAAAATAAATTCCGTTAACCCAGCAACCCACACGATCTAAATCAAGAAATTATAATTAACCATAATAAAAAAAACACAATCCAAATCAAAAAATTATAATTAACCATAATAAAAAAAATATTACCTTAGTTTCATTAAAATTCAATCCTTATCCACTTGTCTGTTTCATCATAACCAGCTCAATTATACCTTGAAAACAATTATATTTCTCACATATTAACCAATTCAAGATTAATCAAAAACATATTTTCATTCTCTTCTTTTGCAAAAAAATAAAATTCACCATCTAACAACCCCACACGATCGACCGTACTACCATTTGTAAAGAAGTAAATCGAAAAACTATAATTGATCAAAAAGATATTATTCAATTTCACTGAAATTCGAACTCTTATCCTCTTCTATAAATCTGTTTCGTCATAACTAACTCAACTATACTCCAAGAACATATTTTCATTCTCATAATGCCTTTAAGGCCTTTAATTTTTTTAAAAAAAACCCTCGGAGTGCTTTTCAGAATGTAAAATTGGTTTCATCGTTTTAAAGAAGTACATTCAAACACAGAAGCGTTTTAAAGGAGAAGTACATTCAAACACAGAAGCACCCACAATATTCTACACATCGATTTAGTTTCTAGAACACTTCCCGAAGTGACAGAGGTACAAAAACACATGGTTAAGATGCAACACAAGCTAAGAAACATGACTTAGTTTACATATCAACATCATCTGCCAAAGCATTTTAGAACGGAAGATGTTAAAGCTGAAGTCAGAAACTTCAAACCAGTAGATCCTCCAGGAAAGTAGGATATTGAATAATACGTGAGTGAAAGAACCTAAGAAGAAAAAAAAAGAAACAACAAATTAGTAGGCAATCACAGCAGTGATTTACTACAATTAATCACGTACCTGAATCACAGAGAAGAGAACAGAAAGAATGTAGCTATGAAGCACCATGGAAACATAAATTGTGCCAACCATACTAGCGATGAACAGCACTGTAAAGGGCAACCTCTGCAGCATGAGCACAAAGAATTAAGTTAAGCACATGATTGTACAAAAACAAATGTCACATTTACAACAGGACGGAGAGGTGCTGTCTGTCTGATGTTCTTGTAAGACTAGTTTCTTGATATCATATAAACAACCAAGACAATCATAACCATTAATGGCCTCGTAGCAATTTGCGAGATGGCTTGCTCGTGAAAAAGAATAAATAAGACAATTACAACTGTTGATAATCCAGATTAATCTAGGTGACTCCCTACAGTGCTTCTATTGCAAGGATTTGAAAAGTGAATTCTGCTCTACATTTTGAGTTAGTTTCCACTAGTAAATCATGGGCTTCTGGTAAATAGGGACGTATTTAAGAGTGATAAGGTCCTATGAAAATTACCTCCTTGGAAAACATGTGAGAAAGCTGGTTCTTAGGACCCCTGAGTGCAAAGAATGACCCAATGATCAATGCACAGCCGAAAGTGAAACAAAGAGCAAATTTTTGCGGCACCAGAACCATCACTGGAAGAAACATGGTAAAAGCAATGAAAACAAAGAACACGCCGCTGGCAAGGAGCATGCCGAAGTACACAAGAGATTTTCCAGAAGGCACATTACTAGTAGCATTCTGGAAATTTCCAGGCAACTCCTTGACACCTTTAGAAACCCTGTTGTGCAAAAATAGAGAAGTTACATAAGTCAATTCCATACAAGTGAGTATCCGTTTGAAACTATATGTGAGTATCCAATACAATGAAATTGAACTAACAACGATGAAATACAAAACCAAAAAGTTCTTTTAGCCAAAGAACCATGTCGAACATGCGATAATTATCCATTACTTCCTTTGCTGTATGTATTAGATATTAAACCATTCATTGAGGTCCAATTCAAGAAAGTCTTTTCCCATCACATGAATTTAAGACTTCAGATAATAACTGGATATTGTCCTAACCTCTATCATCCTAGCATAAAAAAACTGGTAAAGGGACTCACAAGTAACCTAAACACTTGATGTGAGACCTACAA
This sequence comes from Curcuma longa, assembly GCF_044706935.1. Taxonomy (NCBI): domain Eukaryota; kingdom Viridiplantae; phylum Streptophyta; class Magnoliopsida; order Zingiberales; family Zingiberaceae; genus Curcuma; species Curcuma longa. The sequence continues at coordinate 9,146,377 of NC_133862.1, read as the reverse complement.
AAACTAGGAAGATAATGTTTAAAATTATATTAGATCTGGGAAGGGTTTAGGATAGGGGGAAGTCAAACATTGAGTAAGAGAATGTAAACATTTGAGTTCCAAGCGAAGGCCACTAATAATCATTATAACATGTGGAACCACATTTGTTAAATATAATTGAAACAAGATTTGCATTGTTCGAAAACATTCTCATAGAATGGAACCTCAAATAAAACTTCCATACTTTTTGACCTTTCTGTAGAAGGCACACAGACTACAGCTGAAGAAGTAGCAAAAAACCAAATTAAAGGAGTGGAAAACACAAATCTTGAGCCACATTAAAACCACAATATAGACTAAAAAGAGGAACATATCATGCATCTGACCTTTGAACAATCTTAGATGTACACCAAAATAATCATGTAAACCCCCTTATAAACCCCTCAACATTGTCCAACCAAACATTAGTTTTTATATTCAGACTTAGCAAAATAAAGCTAGATCTTGCAAGTGCTAAAGACCAATCCTCATGCATCTAAAAGAACCATATACCGCCGCCAGCATCAATTGGAGAAGACTCTGGATTTCAAACATGAAGAACCTATAAAACTAGACGAATTCATATCTCCATCACAATTTCCTTTCCCAGCCAGACCTAATTAGATCCGCAATTAAAGATCGAAAATTGTACAACTAATAGGGATAACAAATTAGAGAGAGAGAGTAATTAAAGACTACAATCTATAGAGTGATCCTTACACGTTAAAAGTGCCGGTGACCCTGTCGTTGGCGGTCCGGACGGCGGATTCGATATCAAACCCTAATACAGAGGCGCCGCCATCCTCAGCCGACCTGGACGCAGCGTAAGAGTTCCAATCGGAGAGGAGGGAGGATGAGGTTTTCTGCAGCTCTCCGCCGCTCCCGCTCGGTCCACCCTGGAACCAAGCCTGCGCCGTCTGCAGCATGTAACCGGATCCGACTGATCGCAAGCTAGGGAACGGAGAATACCAGCAAGGGTTTCTCGATCGAGATATCTGTGCCTGACAAGGAGTAGACTCGAAGAAACTGGGAACAGATCCACCGCGCCGTGATCGCGTTGCCGATGCACAAGATGCTTCCTCGGAAAGGATGGACCGTCCACCAACCGGTTCTGTTTCGAAATGTTTGGTTCGAACCGGTGGTCCATTCAAAATCCACAATAATAGAGAGGCCCAAATAGGCCAGCCCAGTTGAATCGGGGGAGAGGCGCCGCCATGGACGAGGCGGAGGCGATCCTGCTGAGCTCGCTGCTCAGCTCCGGTGTCTTGCTCCCTCCGGACTTCTCTACTCCCTCCGCGTTGCAGGATCTCTCACCTGACGCTCTCGTCTCGATATGTGTTCAGTCTCTCCGCCTCATCATCGGCGCCACGGCTTCGTCTCTCCCGACCTCGCTCCCGGACTCCGCCGCTGAGCGATTCAAGGTCTGCGAAGACATCTCCGCAGCCATCAAGTCGGCCGGATACATAGATGAAATCAGCTTCCGTCAGGTAATACTCTTTTATGGCTTTGCATTCTTCGTAGCTCGTCGGCGATGCTATTGTTCATTTGTTGAAAACGAAGTCATTTTGTCTTAATCCAAGGAATTCAAGATAAGAAGTACAAGTTATACAGACGAGAAATTGTGAAAAATTGTCAATCTAGAATAAGAATTTGTTAGCCTTACTTGAAGGTTTTTTTTCATGATTAAGAGTCGACGAATATCTATGGTAAAAAATGGAAATAATGCATTTCTATTTCCAGTTTATGTATCCGTCTAGGGATGAGTCCCATAAGTTGCTCAGGTTTCTGGTGGAAAGGCTACCTGAATCATCACAGAATAGAGATGCATTAGATGATATAACAACAAGGTATTCTTCTAACGACATTATTACTGGGTGGTAGTTATCTGTACATGATAATTTTTTGTTTTATGAACTTTCAGAAGATCAAACCAAGGATTAACAGAAACAATTGGAATTTCAGATAAAGAAGTAAAATCACATGAATTGGCTGATAATGAACTAATAAATGAGCATTTGAAATGTGATAGAGTAGAGAATTATTGCAAGGACAAAAAGGTTAAAAATGATTCAAAAGAATCAAGAAAACCTGAAGAACTATGTGACAGTGATGCAGAGTCTAGATGGGGAGATGTAAAATTCAATTTGGAACTTGAACAGCCACTGAGTTTGTTGCAGTTGGAAAAGACAAAGGTAAGATATAGGCATTCTTGTAATAGTCGTTGTGTGCTTAATGATTTTTTTTTTTTTATCATTTTATGGTTATTCCTTTTGTCAAAGCATACATTTGCATGGCCATACTTTATTTGTGGAACTTGTATAACCATGCCTTCTTCAGAAAGGTTTTCTTCAAGTACTTTGAGGTAGCTCAAATGTAGGCATGCTAAATTTACTTAAATATGAGGTACATAACTTCATCAGTACAGATGTTGATAGTGGTTGCTTTGCATGAAAATGATTTCAAATTCAAATTGTTTCTTTTTTCCATAGTACATGTTGTAGACTTGACCATGCATTAAAATGATTTCAGATTTTAATATTGTCAAAAGTGAATGGTTTAACAAATTTTCCATGGGAACTTGAATTATTATGTATATGAAATGCTTGACTTATAAATGGAATATTAGGCATTGCCCATTGTATATTTTGTAGAATTCAATACATTAGTCTTTTTGCTTTGGTATTTTTACCCTCTGTTTTATAGATATGCTCCAACTCATTATCTCAGTAATGTTAGTTGCCTTAACCATCTTTTACAACTAAGGCATGAAATTGAAAGTTTGAAATATCAAGAGAAATGATTGCAGGTGGGAACACAGTCAAAACCTTTTGAAGTTCATAATTTAGGAGCTGAACATGAACTCCTAAAGGAATCTACAAAGATAGCATGTGATGATCAACATTCTGTTGGATCCTGTTCAAAAGAACATAATGAGCAAACAGAAACAAAAAGTGACAACCTTGAGGATTTGAAAATGCAATGGTAGGAACTCATGGTATATTTTTTGTTAAAACATACTCCATGATTGGAACATGGATCTACCTAAATTTTGCATTTTGTTGATTACCATGTGCCTCATGAGTATATGCCTATAAGACTGAAAAATTGTCAAATGCCATGTACCTCATGTATACAAACCTATAAGACAAACAATCATTGGAAACCATAATCAGGTAAGAAAGAGGTTGATCTTATCTTAATATTAGTTGAGATGCAAATGTGGATTGTGGCGAAATTTGAGAATGAGTTAACTATAAACAATTTCTGAAGAAGCTAATTTTTACACAATTTCTTTCATCATAATTGGCTTGCTTACCTTTTCGATTGTTTTCTAAATAACTTTATTTCATTGTCTCACATACGTCGTAAATCAGCCATTTGATTGCTAGTTATTCTATATTGGCGTAACAATTGTTTAGTCTAAACTCATTCAGTCATTCTTGAGTGTCTTGGAATAATTTAGCTTAATATGGCAAGTATATGCTGATCGACTAAACAATTGTTTAGTCTAAACTCATTCAGTCATTCTTGAGTGTCTTAGAATAATTTAGCTTAATATGGCAAGTATATGCTGATCGACTAAAGAAGCTCTACTAAATACCCGATGGTGTTTCTTCTTGGAGGCTTAAAAACTGCAAATTTACATGTAAATTATGTCGTCGACATAGAATGGTGTGTTCACATTCAGACTATTACTTGTTCCAGGAATGCACTGGAAGGAACAACAGAAAAGACACACAACATTGAGCAGGCATTGCTTGCAGAACAACCTAAAGCACAAGATAGGCTTCTGAAATTAAAGGAAATTGAGCAGGAAACAGAAGCTATTTTGTTAGAAATTCATAGAAGGTTAGACTTGTTAATAAGAACATTGTTTTTCATTTACAAAGTATTTGATACTTGTTCTTTGTACCTTAGTTTGATCCAAAGTATACTCCAATGGACTGATCTGATTTTTGTTAAACGTAAAATGACTTGCAGTTGTAAGTTCATTGCTGTGTGTTTATGTTATCACATTCTTTTTGTTTCTGGCTTCCTCAGAGAGATTGAACATGCTGAGCTTCTGGCAGAGTTGGATAAATTACCCAGCAATTTTCCTAGGAAGTATTACATTGATCGAGTGACTGAGATGACAAAGACTAACCGCAAACAGAACACTGACATTCTCCGGATATCGAAAGACATACGAGAAGTTCAACTAGATAGTAATTCTGCACAGGAAAGACTGCACAGGACATATGCTGTGGTAGAAGAGACTGTTTTCAGGTATATTGATTTCTGAATCTGGTATTGACTTTGTCCTTAAAATACTTTCCAGTTTCAATGGTATATGGTTTAGTTTGTACCATCAAGTCGACTAACTGTCAGAGCTTACAGCAAAAAAGTGGTACAACTCTCGTATATGTTTCTTGGTTCTTTGATCTTCTCCTTGATCATAATAGAGAATTCTTTTCTGACATTCTTGTATGTTCCATAGATTCTCCCGTCTTATCACTCAATACACAAACTTCCTGAGGCTGGAGACCTAGGACATTGTGATCTTTTTCGATTAAACTACTTATATCTCTCTTTAATTTCTTCTGCAATCATTCTGTTGAATGTGGCTCACTTCTGCACTTTACCACTATGCCTTTTGAGGTCTCATTTCTTTCTAGGTATTCTTCTAGACTCGGTTCTATATGTTTCTACTTTAGATTTAAGCTTGTGCTTGCTTGTAAGTGAAACTGATATGCAACGCATAAGCATCTATCTGATAGCTGCAGGCATCATTGCTTAAGCACTTTCCTTTGCCCATAGGAACACAAAAGATGATCCAGCAGGGCGCCAGTTATACCGGCTTCTGACTAGCATGCATGACGTTTTCGAACAAATTGGGGAGAAAATTCTCGCAACTGACAGAGCTAGAAGGGAATCTGCTGAGCATGAGAAGAAACTTGCAGCTATTTCCTCTAGGACTCTCGAGTTTGACAAACTCCAAGCAGATCTCGATTCCATCAAAAAGGAAAATGAGTCTCTAGAGCAGCAGCTGCGTGATGCTTAAACCTACAAAGTTTTCTAAACCATGTAATGTACAGTTTGGGTGCTAATTGTTGATTTCTGATTGAAGCTCCTGAAGTTACTTGTATCTCTGTCGATGTTAAAACAAGGAAGCAACTAATACTCACTCCAAGCTTCCCAACTAGAGCTCCTCAAATTGACTCAAAGCTTGATCCAGTGGAGCAGGGGCAGATCAAGCAGGTAGAGCATCTTCTGGCCGACTTAGTGGGGTTTGAGTCAGAGCTCGGTCAGGAAAGACAGGTAGAAATGGATCCGATAGATTTCAAGATTGTTCTATTCTTATTTCTATGTTAAGATCTGAGAAGTGGTTCTTCCAAGTGGTCTTCATGATGAAATTCTTTAATTTATCCTTTCCATGCATTAGTAAAGCTAAATTCTTATACCACTCAATCCAAAATCAAAATTCCCTATAAAGAAGCATCTGCTAAGTGGTTCGAATCCTCTGTCATTAACCTATTTTTATCTTCCTATATGTTTTTTATAATGGAAATGAATTTTTAGAGTTGCTCTTCTTCTGTCAGTTCGATAGGATTAATTTTTTTAATTGGTATTTCATTAATACACAAAGTTGTGTTTGATCTATCTCAATTAGCTCATGTAGCTCGAGTGATTGACCTACTTGATCCATCAAACTTGACTTGTTTCATTAAGCTTCTTAACTTATCCAATTTGATTAGTTTGCTTGATTTACTCATTTTGTTTGTATCTATTAGTCAATCTCATTAGCTCAATTACCATTGGAGCAAGCAATTAATAATAACATGTTACCTTTTAAAATATGAAAGATATGAAATTAATGAAATAGAATTGTCATTTAGAATAAGAAAACAAAACTTTAGAGAGTGAATCGCCTAGTTCACTTATTTCTAGTAGCACTGAAGCTTTATGACCATGTTTACATTCGAGAATTGTCGATAACTAAGGCGCAAAGGCGATCGACTATGAATGCCTTGCCACTCATGATATGAGCTCAAAACGAGTAAATTAAGCTCGATAAAGAGCCACTATATAATAAAGCCAATCATCCAAACCACATTCATCTCTTTCTAATCCTTCATGTAAGACCATAAACTCACAAGCTTAAAGCACCTTTCTACATTGCTCGATCACTTTTATAACAATGCTATCCTCTTATCCACTCCTCTATCCCTTAACTTTGATCAATATTTTGAAACTCGAAACATGAACTAGCTAGCCGAAAACTTCAACACATCCACCCTAATTATCAACCATACATTTTGGAAACCGAAAGATGTGCATGCTTTATTTCCTTAACTCCAAGGGTTAGATTTCTTGCTAGGTGCTTTGGCAAATGGCTATGGTGGAACTCCACTAAGACGGAAAGGCGAAAAGGCTAAGTAGTCCTCGTCGATTCCATCTTATAGTGATAAAAAAGGGAGTCGATAGATAACGAATTATAATCCGAAAAAGCGAGCAAGGATAGAAAGAAGAGATGAGAATGTGAAGGTGTTGGGGATGCCTCCAAATGAATAAAGGGGAAGAAGGGGTTGCTTCGTTATATTAGTGCCCAAATCTGATTTGATTCAGAGTATTTGAGCCATAAAGCATGACTGATAAAAGGCTACGGGTCATAGCTTGCGTGGAGCCAGCAGGTGAATATAATTGGCCTCATGGTAGATTTATGGTGGGGCCCAATGAATGCAACTTATTATTATGTGTGACAGTTGATAGTGTGAATATTCTTTCTTTCATTTGGAGGTGGACAAGAATTAATTTGTGGTGGGTAAAAAAAAAAAAAGGTAATGAGATGTTGTCAATGATTATAACCGTCAAGTTGAGTTAAGTCCGCTGGATTAATCCACTTCATCAAGTAATTTAGATAGGTTGGATTGAAATTTTATCAACCCATTTTAAGATGGATTCAGATGAGTTGGCCCGCTTAGATTCGTGATCTGCGTGGGTTGGCCCACGGCGGGTTTGGGTTGACCCACCGATTGAGGAAGTTTATTTATTTATTTTAAAATTTAAAATTAGAGTAGAAAACTTAATGAATTAGTGGGTTTGATCCATTTAAATTATAATTCAAGTTTAAAAATTATAATTTAAATTTAAAAATTTCAAGTTAATCCATTTAAATTATAATTTAAACTTAAAATTTTTAATATTTTTTATTTTTTAACAGGCTTGTGAGCTGGCTGCGCCAACCCACGGCCCGTCTTGAGTTGGGTTGGGTTAGAGATTTCCTAACTTGCCAAGTTGGTAGGTCGGTCCGTTCCACTCCGTCATATGATGAGCTCGTTATAGGTTAGTCCGCTCTGTCATAGATTGATTCATTTGACAGCTCTATGGTCTTTTTTTTTTTTTTTTTTTTTGGATAATTTAAATATTTAATTTTTTGAATCGATTAAATCCTGATGTCTTACGAGTCCCCGTCCCACCTTTACCAACTCATCGTACCCGAGGGACCTTCATAATTTTAACTTTTTGTATCATGCTTTGTGATCTTAATAACTCAAATCAATTTAAGAAAGAGAGAGATGGGCTCTAATCTATTATTATATTTGGAGAAAAAAAGGAAGAAAAAAAGGTGAGATTAAAGATGAAGGGTCGTAAAATAATATCTATTTTGATCAATAATTGAACAAGCAAAAATGACCTAACAACCTATAGTGGTCTCTCTCTATATATATATATAGAGAGAGAAATGTTATGCCGCGCGATTTATCCCGCACGACCCATGCGCGACACCTCTGACCCACCGCCACTGTCGTCGCCCTCGCCACGCCGTCCGACCACCGCCGGTCGCCGCCCCTGGTGCGATCGACGTGTCACTCGCCGGTGCTCCTTCCGATGGTGGATTCCGGCCGAATAGTGGTCGGAATCCGACGAATTTGCTCGGAAACACGACCTGTGCCCGCTCACCACCACTGCCGGTCAAATCACGATCGGAATTCGACCAAATCGCGATCGAAGACCGACCGAGGAAGGATCAATGTGCGGGCGCCGGATTCCTATACTAAATCGCGATCGGATTCCGACCAAATCGCGGTCGGCAGTGGCGATGAGCGGGCACGGGTCACGTTTCCGATTTTTTTTAAAAATGAAAAGTTGGATTATAATATTAAATATAAAAGAATTTTTTTAATAAAAATAAATAAATACTCACGGAGTGCGTGTCTAATTATTTTATTACATTCCTTGCCCCCGCATACCTCGTGACTAACTAAATTTTTTTATTTTAAAATTTATTTATATTTAATATTATAATCCAATTTTTAGATTAATCCTAAATGATTTAATCGTAAATAAAAAATAAAAAAATCTTTTGAATGTACAGTTGTGCATTGTGCTTTGTGACCATGATATGTGTCAACCGATGAAATTCAACAACAATCTAACTAGCAAAAGTGTTCTAACGACAACCATTTAACGATGTATTTCAATGAGATAGTCGGCCGCTCGTGTCGATCAATTTTGGAATAAAAGAGAGACGTTAAGGAATCCTCTATCTTTGATTCTTTTTGTTTTTGGCTTCTTTAGATCGAAATAAACACAACCGTTGGCAGCTTAGAGAGCTCATGACCTTTCTCGAGTTCAAATACTCTTCGAGTTCCTTTCCTTTCGGTTGGATTCTTATACTCTCTTTTTCTTCGGCTTACCGAATCTCGCATATTAAAAACATGGCAAATCAACTCCAAAAAGCTGATAATTATAGTTCCCGATTAGTTTATTCTTCCAAAAGTAATCGACACAAATATTCCATAAAGAAAAAAACATATAAGCAAGAACTTGATTCTGTCCGACACTAATTCAATGCAAAATACAATTTGCCATTTAGACGTGGAGCAACTTGCTTGATGCCATGGGTATTGAAACCCTAAGACAATTCAATCTAAATTCAACCTTATGACATTGGTAATGTGGATCTTTGTTCATAAACTAAAACTGTCTTGGAAGATTTGAAAGAAGAATACAAAAAGAAGAGCTATTTAATTCATGGATGCCCTAAACACAAGCTAAAAGATATAAGACTATAAATGAATTAAATGTTCATGAACAAACTTGATGCCCAACTTGATAAAAACTTATTTATGTTCATTCAATATACACAATATCAATTAAATAAATAAATTTGAATAACTCATTAAACTAAATAAATAAACTTGAACACGTATATATTCAGTTCGTTAATATTCGTAAATAATATTTATGAATTATGTTCTATCAATAAAACTCTTATTGACATAAAAAAAATTTTAAAATGAATAAATAAATTTATATTATCTAACTCAATAACCAATTCTACAAACTTATTCAAACAATTAAATAAACTTGAATTGAGAATTCGATAATATCTAAACGAATCAAAATCCAATTAAAAAATCAAATCAAACCTACTTAATCATTTTAAAAACTTAATTCATTTCATTTTAAACATTTTAGATTCATTGATTACCTTATCAAACAAATTTAAATATCACAAAATTTAATTTGGCTTGTTTATCACCCTAAGAATAGGAGAGTCACTGACGGGAGTGTTAGAGTTGTTAAATGTTAATGATTCGTTAATTAATTGGATGCCTATTAATAATTAATTATTAGAGGCTTCTTGGATTTACGTAGTCCGACCATCAACACGTGAGCACAGCGCGCCCGTGCGCTGCGTCCGCCGCCACGTCGACGTGTTTGGACCAGAGGGGCCCGAGCTCTCCTCCCTTCCTGCTCGGGACCCACCACCCTTGTCAGCTTGCGCCTTCCGCCACCCATAAATCCACCGCCCCCGCGACACCTCCTCCATCGCCAACTCCCGATCTCAACCACCCGCACCGCTTTACCAACTCGGGGAATCCTCGGAGTTCCTATTTTTAGCTTACCGGGACGAGGAAAAATCCGATCTTTGCTCTTCTTCTCTCACATTTTCGCCTCGGTTTCTGTTAAAATGACGAGCCAGAACATGCTGGTGCCTGAGGCGATGCCGGGGATCGCAACGGCGGCGAACTCGCCGGCCGCGGTGCCGTACCCGCCGCCTCGCAGCGGGGCCGCGTCGATCAGGAAGAAGCATTATTCTTCCATCGAGCTCGGCGGAGGGCGGGCGAACGGATGGGTGGAGTCGATGAAGGCTTCCTCTCCGACCCACGCGAAGGCTGCCGCCGCCCTGGCTGCGGCGCCCGCCGACGAGCTCGAGATCCCCGAACACTCCGCGTGGATAGTAAGTCGCCGTTTATCTCGACGATCAAAAAGCTCGAATCTTTCCAGTTCTGACGCGTAATTGCATTTGCTTGGAGCAGATTCAGCATCCCTCGGCTTTGATCAAGTTTGAGCAGATCATGAACGCCACCAAGGGGAAACAAATCGTGATGTTCTTGGACTACGACGGGACTCTCTCCCCCATCGTCGACGATCCCGACTCCGCCTTCATGTCCGAAGCGGTGAGCTTCCCCTGCATTCATTTATGAAATAAATGCTAGAAGAAAAACAAAAGGGCAAAAGATGAGATTTTGATCACCGGTTTGCAATCTCTGTGCTCAGATGAGAGCGGCGGTGAAGGAGGTGGCACGGTGCTTCCCGACGGCGATTGTGAGCGGGCGCTGCCGGAGCAAAGTAGCCAGCAATTTCTTGATACTTCGCCTGCTTGTTCTGCTACTCAACTACTAAATTTCTAATGCATACATCAATTTCAGGTATATGATTTTGTAAAATTAACCGAGTTATACTACGCTGGAAGTCATGGCATGGACATCAAAGTCCCCAAAGGAACCAAATACACCAAGGTAGTACTTTTTCCTCCAAATCAAGCCTTTCCTGCACATAAAATTTACCTCAGATCAATTTGATTCTCTGTGTTTCAGAAAAAAGATGTCATTCTTCAACCTGCAAGTGAGTTCCTACCTGCAATGAATGAGGTTGGTTCTTCAATTACCACTTTTTTTTTCCTTGAAACTTTCCATGATACTAATTAATACACACTGAATCATTTCCCTTCAATCAGGTTCACAAAAAGTTACTGGAGAAGACCAAGCCCATTCCTGGTGCCAAGGTGGAGAACAACAAGTTTTGTGTTTCTGTCCACTTCAGATGTGTGGAAGAAAAGGTCAGCAAAGTGATCTTAAATAGTTATGCTTGGCACTCCATGCATATAAATTGTAATAACAATGTCTTTTCCTACCTTCGTTGCTCATGTCTTATTGTGCAAATTCCTTATGCAGCATTGGGGTTTGCTAGTGGAGCAGGTGTGCCTAGTGTTAAAGGAATACCCCAAGTTGAGGATTACTCAAGGGAGAAAGGTGGCACTTTTAATCACACTGAATTTCCTTCTTATGCATGGATTTAGCTTGTGCTAATTCTTTTTGCTACGGTTTATCCGATGAAGTAGGTATTGGAGATTCGCCCCACCATCAAATGGGACAAGGGGAAGGCCTTGGAGTTCCTATTAGAATCTCTTGGTAAGGCCAAGGAATTGAATGCCTGAACATACATTGCATTAAACAAAAACAAGGGCAACAAGTTGAATTACTTGTATGGTTGCCAGGATTTGCTGACTGCAAAAACGTAGTGCCTGTTTATATCGGGGATGATCGCACCGACGAGGATGCTTTTAAGGTCTTGTGTGAGAGAGGACAAGGAATTGGAATCCTGGTTTCAGAGTTCCCAAAGGAGACAAAGGCTTCATATTCCCTCAGAGAGCCTTCTGAGGTGAGCTGATGGATTGGCTACTAGTTTGATCAAAAAATGGAGTTTGTGTGCTAACTTAAAGTTCGATTTGATCTAGAACTAAGTTTTTGATTAATTTGATGAAGGTTATGGACTTCCTACTTCGGCTGGTGGAATGGAAACGTGTCTCTGGAGCTAAGTAGGAAAGAAGAAGCTATATTTGCCTGCTTTCACTCCCCTTGTATATTAAACAAAGGGGTAGATGAATTAACCTGTTTTTGTTTCCTAGGTAAACCTTGGTCAGCTTTTAAGCACCACAAAAATGAGACTTCTTGCCTAATTTGTAAGTGGAACACAAGTACACTTGGGAGGGAATGTGAAACTTTTTCTTTCAGGGATGGATAAATAGAAAAGAAAAGATGTTACACAGAGAAAAAAAAAAGTAAATCAACAATCATTTCTAAGAATTTACAATACTGGAGATGTTTTATGGAGGAAAAACTAATTCAGCAAATAAAAAGTTGGTCATCTTGTGCAAGTAAATCCAGCAATCATTTCTAAGACTGATTATAAATGCAATTGTAAAGCAACAGATCTTTAATCCATAAAAACAGGATCCACTCCATTTGTTTAAATTAGTCCTTGTTTATAGGAGAATGACCCGTGTTGGCACCAGGCCAGGATGAAAAAGGTTGAAGGGTTTTGCCTAAAAGGTTTCAGCACTAATCGTGGAAAATCTATATGAAACAAATGAACATGGGGAAGATTCAGAAAATTCAAACAGGGAAAAACTTGCGGAATACTCAGAAATTGCTTAGTTAAAACGATATGAGAAATACAGTAAACCTTATAAGGATTAACTTCTTATTCAACAACAACAACAAGCCATGAAGACCAACTATTTCGGATTGTCTACATGGATTTCATCTTATAGGATTGAAGTTTCATGTCAGTTATCGTCAGTAATGCCTGGGCCGGTTAAGCTAAAAAATTGATTTTTATGCTCGCCTAAAGAAGTCTTGGTTTTATGCTGATGAATATAGAGAAATATCGCTACAATTCTGATAAAGAGAATCGATATCTAGGGATTTAGGTGGAGGGCACTTTAATTTCTGAAGCATGTAAACCCAAAGTTGGGTTTCCCCAAAACACAGCTTTTAGGTTAAACACACAAGCATATCATTTATATAAAGCAGACAAAGGGCATTGAAGAAGGAGGAGACTGGAAAACAACAGTTAATGATCACAAGGGCTAACAGCTTCGTTACCGGATTGGATTCGGCAGCAGCCGTCGGAGGCGGAGAACGCTCCCGCCACTCTCGCTCGCTTTCTGCTTCTCTCCGGTCAGATCCCTTGCCCGTCGACGGCGATGGATGGGTTCCCATCAATCAGGCCCATTAAAGGCCCAAATAAAGGTTCATTGAACGTGGGCATTAATTAAGTTTTTTATACGGGTAACATCATACTATTGCACTATACGGTTAGTCTACTCATAGGGTATGATATAAGTGAGGACAGCTGGTCTCTTGCCACTTGGAATGAGTACGTGTGTGTATATATATAACATCACACTCTCTACCACCATTCGGGCAAAAAAGACTTGAGGAGAAGAAGATGGCAGGAGGAGCAAACCATGATCACCCCACAGGTTCTCTTTCCGAAGAGCATTTGTTTACAATCTCTCTAGCAAGTAGCAAAAGCATTAGCTTCTATCTTCTTTTTTTTTTGTTGTTGGTATTTTGTTTCATGTTTGCATTCAAAGCAACATTTTCCCTTGCTCTTATTCTTTCACTAGTTCTTTCTCTACTCGGTTTTTTGGTTTAAAGAGGAACATGAGGCTTGCATGTTAATTAGGCAGTTAAAGACCTCGTGATTCGTGCATACAAGCATGCATGCAGGTCGCTGCTCTCGGTATCCTTCAGTTTGGATCGTTGGATCTGTTTGGTGGTCCATCTGAGCCGTAGGTGTCCATGTAGGCTGTGATCACGGCCATGTCGACAAGTCAACTTCTCGATCTTCCCCCCGCCGCTCGCCGCGTGGGCCCGCCGGACGCGGCGAACACCACGGCGCCTCTGATCTCTTGTTTTCGATGTGTTTTTGCTAATGTTGGTCGGGGCAGGGAACGGCGGCAGCGGCGATGGAGGCAGTAACGGCGCCGCCGGGGAAGCGGGCCTGGCGGCGGGAGTGCGGGAGCAGGACCGCTTCATGCCGATCGCGAACGTGATCCGCATCATGCGGAGGGTTCTGCCGGCGCAGGCGAAGGTCGCGGACGACGCCAAGGAGATGATCCAGGAGTGCGTGTCGGAGTACATCAGCTTCATCACCAGCGAAGCCAACGACCGGTGCCGGCGGGAGCAGCGCAAGACGGTCACCGCCGAGGACCTCCTCTGGGCCATGGACAAGCTCGGCTTCGACGACTACCTCCAGCCCCTCTCCCTCTTCCTCCGCCGCTATCGCGACCTGGAGGGCGATCACCGCGGCTCCCTCCGCGGCGAGCCGCTCCACCAGATCGTGATCCGGCACCGCTCCGCCCACGTCCCCTCCGCCAGGTTGCACTCCTTCGCGCAGCAGCAGCAAAAACAACTACACGAGCGAAGTCTGTTTGGGCATGTTCGGGAACGGAGAGGGGCCTGCCAGCGGATGAAACTCCGACCTGTCGCCGGTGCCTCCGCCGACGGTCACCCTTATCCTCCTTACAAATAATTATGTAGACTAAGACATTAATTAATGATTACGCATCTCTTTAATTATGTTTCAATTGCTTAATGCATTGCTGCGCGTATCAAAGGTTAAGCTTAATCGCCTTCTGATAGATAATAATGATCTTTCTTAATTAAGAAAACTAGTAGAAAATGACTATTGGCAACTGCTTCGGTTCTGTTTAGTGAAATGCTTCGATATATTTAAAGCTATTTTGATGATTATCATTGAGGGTTGACTTGAGCGTAATTTGTAGCAACCTAAAAATTAATCTGTTTTATTCAAATATCCATAATACTTAATCACCTTCTATTTTCACTTAATTTATAATTTATATAATTACGCTGATGAAAAAAGTTCTTCATTTGCACAGCGAATTGTTTAGCTTACTAATTTGTTCAAAAGGTCAATTCAATTTGCATCTAAATGATATCATTTTTATTAATAAATTATATTTTGTAAACAAATTTGGTTTTGATTCAGCTTGAATCGAGTAATTAACGACCCTAATGAAATATATTTTCAAAAATGCTTCAACAAAAAAAAATAATTAAAACGTCGGGACACTAAAGCTTACTCGGGTTAGTGTATAATTATAAATTTATTTTTATTCAAATATATGAATTGTTATTATCTTAAATTATTTATAATAGGTTAGTAAAGTAGTATTTATATATAATATAATTTTTTACTAGATTAGTATTTTACTAAATAATAAAGAAAAAAATATTGTTCATTAAGTTAATAAATAAATAAATTTGAGCATAATATTTTTTTTCAAAAAATAAGTTTGATAAAATTTAGTTTAAAAAATAAACAAATTTAAATTCGAGCGAAGTGCCCCGCAAGCAACTCTTCCTCTCGCAGATCCTTTCGTCTCTCGCTCGCTGATGTCGGTGCGTGTTCGACTCGAACCCTAATATCCCAGGTTCTTCGTCATATTTGATAGAAATTTTGGCTTATGATTTGGCTCTCAGATCTTTGAGTACAATGGGAGCGCCGTGGTGGCAAGATCCACGACAAGCTCTACATCGGCCTCTCTGGTCTCGCCGCCGACGCCCAAACCCTTTGAGATGACCTTTCTCTCCGTCGATTCCATTCGTGGAGTTGTCAACTTTGCGGTAGTTTATCTGTGTTTTTCGTTGGTGTTCGGTTGTGCAGGTACCAGCGACTGGCCTTCAGGATCAAGGTATATCATCTGAGGGAAGAGAAAGATATGAAGCCGCAGACATTCGCAAGCCTTGAGTCCGCTTTGCTGTATGAGAAAAGGTTTGTTCTTCAACAATTTAGTTTGGATGATTGGTGATGTACATTTTGTTTTTCCACTAGAGTGGAAGATGTAGATTGATGATGTCCTTCGTTTCATCTATGCTCTTTTTAACAATTATGAATTCACATATCTCTTATTGGACTTTTAGTTTTTGTGATGGTGGATGTTCCCGTCAAGATCGGCTTAGGGATGCGCGGCCTCTTCTCAGCACCGCACTAGAACGAAGATGGGCGATGAATAAGCTAAGGAGTCACTGGAGCTTGTAAACACAACAATCGTGAGAAGGAAGGCCAGGGTGCCCGGCGCGACCACTCCCATGCTTAAGTTAGCTTACAAAGAAGAACGAAGGGGGAGCAGGAAACAAAGAAACAGAAAACTTGAGAATGCATACCCCCTCCGGCAAAGGGGGCTAACCTTATATACCGATGATGGGTGTTGTACCACGGAAAGAGTAAGGCAGGGTCATACTTAGTAAGGTGTCGTACCACGGAAAGTGTGAGGAAGCATAGGGTATGCAGGGTGATTGTACTCTCGAGGACGAAGGTATACGTCTGTCAGCGTATCGCTATACTTAGTAAAGGGATGTCAGAGACTACCGTCTACCGTACGAGGGGAGGAGTGGTCGATGGGATAGAGAGAGGGGGAGACGTAAGATCGAGGAGTCGACATGGCTTAACTCAGCTCGAATGGTATGCCTTGGCCCTTCTCCCGGCTTGATTATCTGAGTGGCTCGGCTGCTCTAGGCGATCTACCCGCGAGGAATCGGCTCGGGCATATTCCACGGATTTTCTACTGACGGACCCGCCTCAAGGACTCGGATCGGATTCGTATTAAACGATCTACTTCGAGGACTCGGATTCGGTTTTTATTGAAGGATCTGCTTCAAGGACTCAGATCCGGTTTTTATTGAAGGATCTGCTTATAGGACTCGGATCCGGTTTTTATTGAAGGATCTGGGCGTAAATCATGGCGAAGTCCCACCCGACCTTCTGAGTTCGGCCTATGTATTCGGGGGTTGTCGACTCGGTTCGGGCGCCCTCGATGGATAAACCCGGATCCGTCTCTTATGACCATAACAGTGGACATAAAAGGCTAATGACACACAAAAAAACACAATTTTGCTCATCATGTAGCTTTTAAGACAGGGTAAACTAAATATTGTCAGAATCATTTTGGCCCATGGAATTGTTGTAGATACAAATAATAGTAAGTGACCTATACATAGGCAAAATCTCATAATGGTTTGCGGGAAATCTAATCTGTTAAGATTGCCACTAATATTGGTCTGAAGAAGAATGATGTGGTTAGCAATGAACATTTGGATGTTATAAAATCTTTGAAATCTTAAAGTAGGATTTTGGCAAATTGATTTTTAGAACTTAAAAGGACACATTGCATACAACTAACATTGAAGGATGTATATATATATTCAAAAAGAAAATGTTCTGTACAGAGTTTACTGACTAAAGTAACTCTATATATGTATATGAAAACCCTCTTTCTTGTTTTCTGTCTAACAAATAATTGGTCTTGTTGATATTCTGGTCATTGCAGATGAGTAAAGCGATTATTAACTATTATTGTTATTATAAGATATTAAGATTTGCAATGGCTTGCATTACTTTCCCCATTATTATTCTATTTAGGATTGATGCACTGGATACACCATTCTTTGGAGCTTTGCATCTTTGAAATTTTGTTCTATAATATAATATCAGTTTTTTAAATTTAGAGACATGTTTTCTTGTCTGTAGATTTGGTCCGTACTTCTGTTAGCCTGTTGTTGCTGGACTGGATGATGATGATGTTCCATTCATTTGTATGATGGATTGCATCGGTGCCAAGTATGATTCTGTCTTGCATTTATCATCAGAGAGTTTTCTAGACAACTTATATAGATAGATATTTTATTTGGTACTTCCAAATATATACTGTGTTTTATTGAATTCCTATGAATCTAAACAAGACACAGATTCTGTTTTGCACTGCCAAGGTTTAGATTATTGATTTGGAAGTAAGGAATGTTGGTGTATAAGGGATCATAGCAATTGACAATCAGCATAACTTATTTTCTCTCTTTTCTTTGGACCTTATCTCCACATTTTTTGTTCATTATATTTCCTTGAAAAATCTGAAAATTATTAGTATTATAACCTTTCATGGAGCTCAATGAAGTATAAGATTCATGTACCCTACACTAAATAGTTGGGATAAATATGACTCGATGATTAGGATAATAAGGAACACTAAAGTCCCAAAGAGGATGCTATCACCATGCTTCTGCAGTTTTTATTTTGCACCTCATGAGCAGTCTTCCTAAGTTTTCTTTTGTTTACTTGTTTGCAAGGAACCTGAAGAATTATTTGAGGCCATCTCACAAGCTGTATTATCTTCTGTTTCGCGACTGTTTGAGTGGCTGGGGAGGGCATGCCCTTCTTGTGTAAGTACTTTACATAAACTTTTGGTTGAAATTTGAATCAGTCCTATCCTTAAATTTTGCACAATTCATTTGCGATCATAAAAAACACAGAATGATCCAGTTTTAAACACACCATCCATGGACCATCATATCTATGTTTTCTAAAGTTTCTCTTTTTTTTCTTCTTTATTTCCAGTGTAGAAAAATTCAGTAACAAAATACATGAGACAGCGACGAGCTGTCCGTGATTGAAATCTCAACCTCTCCTAAAAATTATACATGTATCTTAAATAAATATACATTTCCCTGAGTTCCTTTCCCCATAATCTTCCCTTCCTAAGTGATCAACCATCACATTTTCTGCAATCAATCGTCATCCTTAGACAGTGTAGTGCTGCTGGATGGTGTCGATATCCAGCCCCTTCAGCTTCACCACGGACTCCACATGCCCTTTCAGTGTGTGTAGCTCCCTTAGCCTGCATCAAAATTAACAGCTTGAGCTAATTTTCATCGTCTCCAAATTTGTTCCTAGCATCTGGAGATTGTTCAAAGAAGTTGTTGGTCAAGAGAGACTAGTTACCGGGCAATCTCGGCGCGCCGCTTGGCTTGCTCGGCGATCTCCGACAGCTCCCGGTAGTTGTTATTGTCGTTGAACAGCTCGGAGGTGCTGGCTGGCTGAAGGCCGTGCAGGGTGCGCTGTGCGGTCGCCCACTGAGCTTCCCTCTCTTCCTTCCCGTAGTCTTTCTTGCTGGAGAACGCAATCTGCATCCGTCATGGATGAGCCTTTGAAGTAAGAACGCGAAATGCATTGGGGTTTCAGCCCGAAGAGGCGATCTCTCACCTTGTGGTCGAGCAGGTTGCCCCAGGCCCTGCCGCTGAGAGCGTATCGGATGATGAACTTGAGGACGTCGAGAGGGAAGAAGGTGATCAAGCTGTAGACCCAGATGACCACGGCCCATCCCCACCCCATGCCTTGGATCCTGGCGAACTCCCATGATGCGTACACCGCGATCAACGTGGCCACCTTTCGTCGATCAGTTCGTGATCAATCAAGCCGATCGAGCAAGAGTTCCAGGAAAAGTGTGCGAGATCGAGTAATGAGATTACCAATTGGGCGGCGAGGAAGGCGGCGACGAGTAGAAAACCAGGGCGCTCCACAAAAGACCAGCTCCTGGACCTGGTGACGAAGATGAGCGCTTGGCTGATGATGCTCACTTGGAGATACAGAGCCGCCACCATCTCGTCAGGGCTGTCCCTGATCTGCCTCACTCCAAATTTTTCCTGTTTTCGATCGATATATCCAGAACGCGATAGATCAATCGAACTGTAAATGGCTTCTTTTGAGTATTTGTGTGGTGTCGACTGTCAAGTACTCACAGGGAAGAAGTCTGTATCATGGGCGAGGTAGAAGAAGATGACGGTCATTATGGCGAGGTAGGCACCGAGGACGACTCCGGTGGCGAAGATCTCGCCGAGCTTCCATGAGTCCGGCATGGGGGAGGGCTTGACCCTGTCCTTGGAGATGGTCATGATGGTGCCGTCGTTGAGGATGGCGATGATGAGGACCATGAAGGGGGAGAAGTCGAAGCGCCAGATGAGGGCGATGAGGAGGAAGCCGAGGACGATGCGGATGGTGATGGAGACGGCGTAGATCGTGTAGTTCTTCATCCGCTGGAAGATGGCGCGGCTGGTCAGCACCGCGCTCACGATCACGCTCAAGCCAGGCTCTGTCAGCACGATGTCGGAGGCGCTTCGGGCGGCGTCCGTCGCGTCCGCCACCGCGATGCCGATGTCCGCCTTCTTCAGCGCCGGCGCGTCGTTCACGCCGTCACCGGTCATGCCGCAGATGTGCTTCATGTCCTGCAGCCTCTTCACGATCTCATACTTGTGCTCTGCATGCAGCAAGAACGATATCGTGCTGTCTCAGTATTAAATTGCTATAAAAACACTTTGTGAACGGCGACGCCGATCTGACCAGGGAAGACTCCGGCGAATCCGTCGGCTTTCTCGATGAGCTCGTCGACGTTGAGCCCGCTGAGTTCGCCGCCGCCGTTCTTGTCACCGAGAAGGGCGGAGGACGGGTACATGTTGGTGCCCATGCCGAGCCTGCGCCCTGTTTCCTTGCCAATGGCGAGCTGGTCACCGGTGATCATCTTGACGTTGACGCCAAGGTGGAGGGCGCGGCGGATGGTCTCAGCGCTGTCGTGCCTCGGGGGGTCGAAGAGGGGCAAGAGACCTATGAATTGCCACGGTCCGCCGGCGCTCTCCTTGCTAGCTTCGGGGACCTCCTGCCTGGCGACGCCGAGCGAGCGGAGGCCACGGTCAGCGAAATTGTCGATCACCTGGTGGACCTTCTTACTGTCTTCATCGTTCATCTTGCAAATGTCAATGATCTGGCGCAACGTACAAAAATCGTGTGTCGATTAGAGAGAAGATGAAGCCTTGGTCGATCCAAATCAAGCAGGAAGAGGAGGACTCATGGCGGGTTTACTTGCTCAGGAGCTCCCTTGCTCGATCTGTGCCATTTCCCATTGGAATCGATGTAGGTGATTGCAGTGCGCTTGTCGACGGGATTAAATGGCAGGAAGTGGACCTCTGTGATTCCTGCACGCGCCTGCAAGCACAAATTCAAATCACCAGCCACGATCAACCACGAAGAAACCGAGACAAGTTTACCTCCTTGGGGTCACCCAGCATGTTAACAATGGAGGCATCAATGGCGTCCTGGTTCTCCACCCTCGAAGCCCTCGCAGCATACAGGACCACAGTATCCTTGTCCACGCCTTTGGCGAACACCTGAAAGGAACCAAAAGTTTCCATTTTTGGAATAGAACTGTCCACAATTGAAATGCAGAGTAATAACGAAGTTTCGGTTGAGGCATTTCCTCAATCAGGCTCTTGTCGACGGTGAGCTTGTTGAGCGTGAGCGTCCCAGTCTTGTCGCTGCAGAGCACATCCATGCCGGCCAGCTCCTCTATGGCGGTCATTCGCTTGGTGATGGCTCCCTGCTCCGACAGCCGATGGGACCCGATGGCCATGGTGACCGACAGCACGGTGGGCATGGCGATGGGGATGCCACCAATGAGCAGGACGAGGAGGTTGTCGATGCCGTCGCGGTACCGACGGTGTTGGACCGGGTACATGACGATGATCTCGACGAGCATGCCGACGCCGATGCAGCAGATGCAGAAGTTTCCGATGGCGGTGAGCACCTTCTGGAAGTGGCCGACGTTGTTGGTGCTGTCGACGAGGTGGGCCGCCTTGCCGAAGAAGGTGTGGACGCCGGTGGCAATGACGACGGCCTCGATCTCTCCCTGCTTGCAGGTGGAGCCGGAGAAGACCTCGGCGCCCGGGTGCTTGGTGACGGGGAGGGACTCGCCGGTGAGGGCGGACTGGTCGATCTTGAGAGGATCGCCCTCCAGGAGCCGGGCATCCGCGGGAACGATGTCGCCCAGCTTGATGCTGACGATATCGCCGGGGACGAGGATGGCCGCCTCCTGCTCCGCCCACCTGCCATCCCTCAGCACCTGCACCAAAACAAGCCGCGTTCCATCTTTTACTCAACAACCGTGCACCTCCATGGCAGTCATATTTTACCAAATTGTACCTTCGTTTTGGGAGCGAGGCCAGCCATGAGCGCCGCCGCCGCATTGCCGGCGTTGTTCTCCTCGATGAAGCTGATGGTGGAGTTGATAAAAAGGAGCACCACGATTCCCACAAAATCTTGCCAATCCGGTGGCTCGCCCTGCAAATCAATCACCATTAACGAGCAACAAAATCACAAATAAATCACAGGCTTTGGTTTTCCTACCTCTCCATTAGCCAAAGCAATGGCCATAATGGCAGCAACCTCCATCACCCACGAGAGCGGATTCCACATGAACCCTAAGAACTTGAGCAGCTTGCTTTCCTATCACATCGTTAAGGGGGAAACCAAAACAAAATTCAATCTTTAATTATTTAAACCCCCAAAAAGATGTTGCTTTTTTCAATCGCAACAGCACCTTCTTCTCCTCGAGCTTATTCGGCCCAAAGATCTTCAGGCGCTTCTCCCCTTCCGCTGACGATAGCCCCTCCTTGCTACATTTTAATCGCACAAACACCTCCTCCACCGGAATTCTCTCCTGGACACCGAAATCAAAATGAAACCAAAAGGCAATTCAAACTCGATCCACGAAGAACAAGATTACGAAGGATCTAAAGAATCAATTACCAGATCAACAGTCTCATTCTTGATCTGCTCCAGGTCTATGCTGCCTCCCTCCGCCATCTAATCGGCGACCGTCGCAACCCTACGAATCTGTTTTTTTTTTTTTACTTTTCAAGATAAAACTGCTTGCGAAGGAGAAGAAGGTAATTAAAACACAATCGTTTGATGTCTCAAATGCGTGCCGAGGAGATCGGAGGCGGCATTCCCTCGATCTGTTTTTCTTATTGTCGACGATCGCGGAAGCAAAGCAGTCGAGGGAGAAGGAGAGAAAGCGGGATAATTTATGCGATGGCGGGAACATGAACAGGCGACGGGCTTCGCGGGCCGTCGCTTACGAATGTAGCGTGGCGCGACAAAGCGAGGCGGGGCGTCTGCTGGCCGTTGCAAATTATGACGTCAGACAGAATTATTAATATTAAAAAGGACGGAACGCTGATTTATATATTTTTTCATAAATATTTTGTATTTATCATTAGCAATAAAATAGTGTCAAAATAAATCAGACCGCATGAATCCCTATTTCCTATATTTAGTGCATTTTATTTTTAAGGAAAATGAGAAATCCATTAAATCCTGACAAAATCTATTTAATTAGCGTGGAGATCGATCTATTCCTATTTTAGCAGATATTGGTATTCGATTTTTATGTGAATTATGAAAATTGATTAATATTTAGCAAATATTATTCATGTGGTCGTTTGATGCCACGTGACTCAGAAATATTCTGTATATTGCTAAATATTTTTAAAAAATAATAATAAATATGGACAATTTACTAAAAAGTAAATATTGGAAGTGCTGAAGATAGTTAATTACGTACTTAATCACGTAAAGCCATCTTAATAATTACCTGTATTACAATAAACTAAACTAATAACCGCGTCACGGGTGTTACGCTCACCTACCGGTAACTTTTCTCTGCTGCACGGCGCTGCTCACTCGCTCCATTAAAATGGAAGCGTCTTCTTCGAGCTCGATTTCCACCGAGCCCTACCCTTCGATCGCTGCCGCCCGTGTTGGCTCGGAAGCCTCCGGCCGAGACGATGCCTGTTCCCGTTCTGGCTTGCTTCCGGAGAGTTCCGAGGCGTCGGCGTCGACCGTCGCGATGCCGACCTGGACGACCTCCGTCTACGCGACCAGCCTCGGTGTCGCAGCCCTCACCTGGTCCCGCACCTTCCTCGGCATATCAGTCCGCGCCGTTCTCCGCCTCGCTGACGAGCGAGGACAGGTCGAGGGGGAGGAGCCTTTCCTTTTCCGCATCAGGCCGCGGTTTCTGTGGAAGCGGCACGGGTCGAGGCGCTTCCGCTTCAAGGGACGCGGAGGCCGGCGCCGCTCCGTGGACTTCGTGTGGGACCTCAGGTGCGCGGTCTTCCCGCCTTGGGGAAGCCCTGAGCCCGCCGGGAAGTTTTTCGTCGCTGTCTCCGTCGACGGTGAGATGCTCCTTGTCGCCGGGGATATGATCGACGACGCGTACAAGAAGGCTAAGGTTCAGCAGCCCCCTTCGTGCTCTGCACTGGTATCGAGGCTGGAGCACGCGGTGATGAGGGAGCATAGCGGCGGCCGGAGGTCGTACCGGACCCGCGTCCAGGTGGGAGGCCGTAACCGCGAGATCTCAATCGAACTCGGGGCGAAGGAGAAAGGGAAGGAAATGTGGATGTCAGTGGAGGTCGATGGCGAGCGGGTCCTGCACGTGCGGCGCCTCCGATGGAAGTTCCGGGGGAGCGAGAGATTGGAGCTCGAGGGCAGATGGATTCGTTTTTGCTGGGATCTCCACAACTGGTTCTTCCAATCAAAGAACGGAGGATCTGTACCATCAACCTACACCGCCGGCGCCTCCGTCCCGGCAGATGCAGGGCGCGCTATGTTCCTGCTCCGGTTCGAGGGCGAGCAGAAGCCAAACACGCAGCAAATGGATAATCATGCCGGAAATTCAATCTACAAAAATTTGTTAACCGAGAGATATACTCAAAAGGCTGGGCACATTAATTGGAGCTGGAGTAACAGTGGCGTCGGTGGCGAACAGAGGAAGAGAGGAAGGAAGACCAGCACGCCAAAGACCACCTGTTCGTCCTCTTCGATCTCATCGGCCTCGTCAGCCAGCACTTGGTCGGTGATGGAGTGGGTGAGCCCGGAGGAAGTTGAGCTGCGGCGGCTGCAGGGCTTCTCTCTGCTTGTCTACGCCTGGAAGAATTAATCCACTTGGGAACAGTTTGGGGGTAAACCATTTCACCTCTCTTCCTTCCTTTTGTGTAATTTACTATTCAATTTTGTTCCCAAATAGTCTGAACTGACTCGATCTTTTTCTTTGAAGATTGCATGCCTGAAAACACTGCAAAATATTTCATTATATATGTATATTGAGAGCTAGTAATCGACAAAAACATGTTTTTTTTTGCTCTCCACAAACTACTGAATTCATTTCTTTATCTGCTTTTAGAAAATTCTTCAAATTTGTCTGCATTGAGTTGAAGTTGGTATTCCGTATCAAGCTGGTTGTTCTCATACCAACTTCTAACTTGATACTTGAAAGCAAGCATTTTAAAGTCCAGTTCATCTTGCCCATCTTTTCTCACTTGCTACTCCTCTTCACTCTATTTCTTCCTTTGTCAAGTTGTGGTATTGATACTGTTGGGATGTCATGGGTCTTAGAGGACAGGACTACTTGTGTGAGGAGAGGCAGTCCACCTCTGCCTTGTGGTTGGCATTTTGTGTGTGGCTTCTCTGAACTCTCTTCATCTCAAGTTTGCCCGTTCTGATAGGGATGGAACGAAGCCCACTGTTTGGCTTTCTATTGAGTCTTCAATATTGTGGGGGCTCACAAGACTCCTCCATCAATTTGTGATCTTTCCTGCTACTTGGGGCATCTTTGTCAGTCTTTGTGGTTCCACGTGCATTGGTTTAAAGTTGTCCATTTTCTGTGGAACTATAGTTATAACACGCAAATAAACAGTTTAAATTTCTTCTGCTACTGTACCAGTGAGAACTAGTAGCTTGTGCAGTCAAAGCAGTGGAAGACTGAGAACTTTTGCATGCCTTGGAATATTCTTGAAGAAAATGTTCTACTATGTTTGTCAATATTTAGTGGGTTTAACTGAGCTAGTAAATAAACTTTGGCTGGTGGGTTAAACAGGAGAAATTTCTATGCTACTGTTTCATCATACATATGAAGATTACACTAGTCCAAAACTAAGCAGAATGAGCAGCTTTGCTCCATGTGTTATGGATCAAAAATGTTAGGACACAATCAAGGCACTAAAAAGTTTGACCTTGAGCATCATTAGATAACATAAGAGTGCAGCCTGATAAACAATGCAAAGGTTTTGATATGCAACTTGATGGTGATTCTTGTCCCCAGTTTCTCTTAGGACCTAATTGAGATTTCCCATTTGTGTCTTCTTTCCATTAGCTCAGACATTGGGACCTATCCAATTTGCCGATCTAACTGCTCGTCTAGTTACATTGTTGCCCTCATCCTTCATATTTTCTTAGTGAGCTTTTCTTTGAGTTTTATTACTGTGACTTACATTATACAGAGCTCATAAAACATAAATCTTTTGTTTCAGTCCTCTTTGCTTTAGATATGGTGCATTCACCAAATGGACTGTAATATATGAGTCCTAAAGTCATAGCACATAAGGATTGAAAACTAAGTGATAGATTGGTTCTTCTCTATCAAAATAGTATATTTGTAAGCAGTGGTATATTAGCTTCTAATCGAAAAGGGAGTATGAATCCATGAATCCTAGTGCATTAGATTGCAAACTGTAGCATGTATATAGGCTCTTCATTAATCTAAACAATAGCATATCAGACCACAAATCATGGAACATGAGATTGAAAATAGTGTGTAGGTTCTACTCTAACAATAGCTTATGCATGCCACATGAGATTGAAAAACCATTGTAGAGTGAAAACCGCACTACATTGATCTTGCCTTAATTGAAGGGGAGTGTATATACCTATGAGATTGTAAATCATATTATATGGATTCTGTTCTAACTGAAAGGCAGTGTATTAGAAGGATCAAAACAACTTATAGTATTGTTTTAATCAAAGATAAGTCAAAATAGGTCCAATGTGGAGCTACTTAAGAGTAGTTTTGACCATAATAACTTTAAGATGGAGCTGTTTTAGTCAAAATAGCTGCAAGATTAAATTATTTTGGTCAAAACAATAGTAAAGTGGTATAGTTTTAGTCAAATAACACCAAAGTGAAACACACAAGTATATTTGGAGCAAAAATTTATAGGTGAAATGTTGTTTTATGTTCTTAAAAAAAAAATAGAATGCCTTTTTATGATAATAACAACTGGAGCCTTTTGACTAACATTTAATTTAATATTTAG
Source organism: Curcuma longa (assembly GCF_044706935.1). NCBI lineage: Eukaryota > Viridiplantae > Streptophyta > Magnoliopsida > Zingiberales > Zingiberaceae > Curcuma > Curcuma longa. The sequence goes on along the minus strand of NC_133862.1, from coordinate 9,119,744 downwards.
ACTCTTTAAGACAACCATAATAAGAGAGCATATATTTCAAAAAATATATATATTAACAAACAAGAACTCAACTCAAAAGAACTATCCTTATCACATCGATCCTAAGTTGGGCCAATTTGATGTATTCTCTTCTTTGCACCAACCATGTATTCATGGAAAGTTCTCTACATCAATTAACGCAATTGCTGCACTTTAAAGATGAACTAACTAGCTTTAATGCTACAGCTTGTTCTTTTATTAGTCATTCAGTGATTTTTGGTTGAAGATTTTATTATTATATTCATGAGATACAGTTCATAATGAATGAATGGTGAATTTTTCCACAATTATTTTTCTTATCTTCATCTAGGAGATCTCACAATCAGGAGGAGAATAACAAAAGTTATTTGAACTCATGATTTTATTTTATTTAAAAAAATAATAATACTAAAAGATACTTGTTATATACTCGTTTTATTATAACAATAGAAAATGTTTAATAATGTTCAGAACTATGGTAGCATTTTTAAATAAGCATATAAAAATAGTGCACATCTCTGCACGCACGGCGCACGTGGAGAGAGAAGGCAAGCGAGGCAGCTTCACTTGCCTCGTGTCGCCCTCGCATGCTTCTTCTGCAAGCTCCGTTCCCCTCTTCTATATCTTTCTCCCTGCGCGCCTTCTTCGTCAAAGAAAGGTCGCGCCTTTGATCACCCGCCATGGGCGAACGAACGCGCACAGACTTCGTCGCCGGCACCTTTCGCCAGTGGCCCGCAGCCCTCCGACGCCGGCTAATCGATGCTGTCGCCTGCGGTGCCTCCCAGCACCGCGGCCGTCGTAAGGCCTGCGGAGGCGTCGACTCTGCTGAGCCACTACCTCTCCGTCCCCGTACCGGAGGATCGGAAAGGCTCGATCAGCTTCTGAAGGCGGAGGCCGCCAATTCTGTCGCCGAAGACGCGGCCCGCAGAAAGATCGCGTCTTTAGAGGAGCTACAGCGCGTGGTGGCACAGATGCAGCTCGATGGCGGCAATGCAGGCGGGGTTAGCATAATGGTGGCTGAGGCTGCGGCGGAGGTGCGCAGGCTTGCTAAGGATGACCCCGAGGCCAGGGAGAGGCTCGCTGTACTTGGGGCGATAACTCCATTGGTCGGGATGCTCGACTCCGAGGAGACGGACCACCAGATCACCGCGCTATACGCGCTTCTCAATCTAGGGATTGGGAACGAGTTGTAAGCCTCACATTCCTCGATGCGAGATCGAAAGCTCTGTTCTTGCCGTTGTTTTTGTTAGGGTTTCTTATCAATGCGTCCAATTCCAGGAACAAAGCGTCGATCGTGAAGGCCGGAACCGTCCACAAGATGCTACATTTGATCGAGTCCGCGAGCTCTCAGGCGATCTCCGAAGCTGTCGTCGCCAATTTCCTCGGTCTCAGCGCGTTGGACTCCAACAAGCCGCTCATCGGCGCCTCTGGAGCAATTCTCTTCTTGTTAACCGCCTTCCAGAACCCCGACACAAGCCCCATGGCAAGGCAAGATGCCCTCCGCGCGCTCTTCAACCTTTCCATTGCCTTCTCCAATCTCCCTCTCCTCATCGACGCCGGCCTCGTCCCTGCTCTCCTAGCTTCAATTGGGGACATGGTGGTGAGCGAGCGAGCCCTTGCGGTGCTCTCCAACCTTGTCACCTACAGCGAGGGGCGCCGTGCTGTGAGCCGCTCCACCGACGCCTTCGCCATCCTCATCGACGTCCTCGGGTGGTGCGACGCTGCTGCGTGCCAGGAGAGCGCGGTGTACGTGCTGATGGTGATGGCTCATAAAGGGCGCAGCGATCGGGCCGCCATGGTTGACGCCGGGGCCGTCTCTGCTCTCTTAGAGCTCACTCTGTTGGGCACTCCGCTCTCCCAGAAGCGCGCCTCCCGTCTCTTGAAGATTCTAACGACCCGCAAAGGGAAAGGAGTGCCGAACGCCGCTTCCAGTTCCGCCATGTCGGCGGTGTCAGCGCCACTGTGCGGGCCTGCAGCACCGGCGGCAGAAGGGATGAGTCAGGCGAGAAAGAGCGTAAAGGAATTGGTGCGGCAGAGCCTGCATAGCAACATGCAAACGATCGTCCGGCGATCGAACTTGGCGCAGGACTTGGCGCCGTCGGATCTCTTTAACAAGCTCACTGCCACCTCGACGTCCAAAAGCCTGCCTTTCTAAAACGATGATGAGAAGGTAATCGAAATACCATGGAAACACAGTCTCTTCTCTTTCATCACTTACTCTTAGTTCTTCCTGCAGTTTCCCTGCTTTCATCTTTTCTCCCACTTTTCAGAGGTCATCTTTTGACGCACTTTTCAGAGGTCAACGAAAAGTAACAATTTGGATATTGTCAATGAAGAGGGATTATCTTCTGACTTCACATAAAGAAACAGAGTTGATAAGGCTTGGACATACTCTTTGCCAGAAGGAAGAGGAAGAAGCTGAGCCTCCACCTTTCTGTCCTTTCCATGCTTTTAAAAAGGTTGCTGTCACCTTTCTTTGTTTCCTTCTGTTGTTCTAGGAATAAATAATGCTGTTTGGATTTTATCAAATTTGTGGCTTCTACCAGAGGACGTAAGCATAGTTTTGGATCTTCTCCCTTGAATCAATCATTCAGAAGGCACCTTCAAAATGCGAAGGATCTTTCTTAATTTTAGATCGTTGAAAGCGTTGTTCTTTCTCATATCTCTCAGCTAAAAATCATTATGCCAGCTCTGGTCTTAAGTGGGACTAACCTTTTACATTAATGCATGATTCTTAGTTCTTCCGATCGAAAACAGCTTGCGAGGTCACATTAAAGACCACTTCAACATGCTTACTGTCATTCTGGTCCCCTAATTCCAGCTACTGATTCTCTGGTAAGATTTTAGAATTGCCAAACTATTGATGTGCAGTAGCTTTGCATCTGCAAAACTGGATCAAGCCAGTTCGAGCTTCGAGAATCGACAAGCCAAACTGTTACATTGATCTAGATACATATGCATTTTAGATCAATGTATGCTTGTTTCAGTAGTAAAGTAACTTCTGATGACTATTATTCTCGAGACTGTCTTTGTTCAGAATTCTTTGAAACAATTTCATGATTTATGGTTATAAATATTTGCAAATGTGGAAGAGAATTCTTTGAAAAATAATGCATATTTCAAATCATGCCTAAGATAACACAGGTGATCTTAGGCTTAGATATCGTAGATGAGCTTCTGGAACTTTAACATGTGATCAGGCTGCAAGGAGATGGCCACCGAGAGGCTACCATCCCCAGTGGGGCTTGGCAGGACAAACATAGACCCTCATAGGCGATGCCACCTGGACCCATGAAAATTGGCCGACCCCAACCGAAGTCAGCATCATGGATTGGTAGACGCACCCAGCTGGTAAGCCCGATGTTTGGACATCTGAATGTGTGCGCACCCCTGACCAGAGCCCCCAAATCCGGCTGCATCTCTAGGTAGTCCAATGCTGATTGCAAGTAGCTGGCATCCATCCTCACAAAGCCTCCTGGATAGTCTTGGCCGCTGGGGAAGGACCACCCTCCGAAGAGGCCACCTCCCCCGCTGGTGCAATGGGTGTTGCTGTGAAGATCACATTCCCAAAGTAGCCTTGTGGAAGTGGTGGTTGGATTCTCTGCCGACCATCGGTTGCAATGTACATCTTGGTCATCTGGTCTGGCTGGAGGTCACGCGCTATGCATGTACACCTCCATACATGAGCAGCAAGGAGGACGTGCGTGCTGTAGTTGCCACCTGGGGGAGCTTTAGCTTTGAGGAGGTTAAGCTGTTCTCGGGTGAGCTTGAAGATGTTGACAGCGGTGGCAGAGCTTGAGCTTTTGGCTGAGTTAATGGTTGGGGGCAGGTGTTTGAAGGGAGGGAGCCCTTCATGGAAGGAGGGGGCAGGTATTCAATGTGAGTAAAAGAGGGGTTGGGTGGATCGCGACCACGGAGGAGGGTTCGATCGATGAATGGTTGGATAGCGATGCCAATGCCACGGGCAACGTCAGACCAAGAGTTGATGAAGTGAAGGCCAGAGAAGCCATCAGCTGCATGATGGTGCATACCAACACCCAAAGCTGCACCACCGCACTTGAAGTGTGTAACCTGGTGAGAGCTGCTTTTCCCTCCCATCTGACAGCCCCCCTCCCACTTCCTCTCTCTCTCCGTCTCAAATGACACTTTTATCCCCTTCTCTCTTTTTTTTTATTTTTTTATTTTTCTAAATTTTCATTTAGTTTTATTTTTAATTAATTTTATTTAAAAATCATATTTTGCTGGATTCCGTAAAAATAAAATATCTATATTTTTAATTTTATTTTTTAATTAATTTAATTTATTATTTTTTCATCAATATGATTTTTTTTCATTTTTTTAAATTTTATTTAGTTTTATTTTTTAATCAATTTTATTTATTATTTTTTATCAATATTTTATTTTTAAAATTTTATATAAATTTTATTTAGTTTTATTTTTTAATTAATTTTGTTTATTATATTTTTCAATTTTAACATGTGTCAAGGGTTGGAAGAGGGATAATTTAAAGTGATGAGAGATTTTGACATATGTCAGGAGTTGGAAAAAAAATAATTTAAAGGGACGAGAGATTTTGACATATATCAAGAGTTGGAAGGAATGTAATTTAAAAGGACGAGAGATTTTGATAGGTGTCAATGGTTGGAGAATGAGTAATTTAAAGAGGGTGAGAGATTTTGACATGTGTTATGGGTCAAAAGTTGGAGGGAGGGATGATTTAAAGGGAAAGAAGGTTCTGACATATGTTAAAAGTTGGATGAAGATAATTTAAATGTCGAATTAGGAAGATAATTAAAAAAAATGAAAGATTCTTACCTAGTTAAAAATTATATAAAATTTAAAAAAATTGATAAAAAAAATAATAAACAAAATTTATTAAAGAAATAAAACTAAATAAAATTTTAAAAATAATAAACAAAATTAATTTAAAAATAAAACTAAATAAAATTAAAATATATATATATATAAGTATTAATGAAAAATAATAAACAAAATTAATTTAAAAAATAAAGTTAAATAAAAATTAATTAAAACTAAAAATATATACAAGTAAAATAAAATAAAAAATAAAGAAAAAGGGTAAAAACGTCATTTGAATGGGGGAGGAGAGAGGAGGGGAGGGGGGTGCGGTGTCAGAAGGGGGGGGGGGGCATACATTGTAATCGACCTCACAGACGAAGCTAATCATGGAGGGAGACTGTTTCGACACCTCACAGACGAAGCTAATCATGGAGGGAGACTGTTTCGACCTGATAGTATTGTAATCGACCTGACATATGTCTTCAATCCCCATAACCCGTGAGAGACGAAGTTAATAATGAGGGAGATAAGACCCGAGAATCAACTGTTCCGATTGAATATCACGGGTAAATCTTCGATTAAGGAGCTGCCACCTCAATAGATACGGATCTCGTCTATGAAAAAATCTGAAAAATTAAAAAAAAAATTGAATGAACAGATTAATAGGGTGTCGAGAATTCCCGATAGACCATTCCGATACTCAAGTCAATAAAAAAGAAAAAGAAAATTATATATGAAGTTGCTGAGAATTCGAGCTAGAGAGAGCCCTCATACATGTGAGTCGAGAGATTATATACTCACGAGAAGGAATCTCCACGCTGACATGAGAACAGACTCTTATTGTGCTTGAGGAGATAGGTCATGTGCATTCCTGATAAATGAGCCTGCAGTGTGGCATCTAGGAGACAGAATCTGTCAATCTCGTAACCGCCCTATGACTCGGCAGCCTTGATTATTCTTCACCTTTTGACTTGCTCAGACACGAGGGAATTTAGGGGACCAAATCTGACAACCTAATAATCATCCTGGTCCTTTGATAGAATTCACACGCTTGGAAGCTTTTGTCGCTTTCTGAGGCAAGAAAGGACTGACTGTCTGAGCTGGATGAGGTTGAGATGGTCGAAATAATGGCAGAGTGACTTAGACGATTGAGGTCGGACTAACTGACATGATGTTCAAGAGGGTTGAGGCAACTGATCAGGTCGGACTGGCCGAGATGATCGCCGAGAAGGTTGAGGCAACTGAGCTCGAACTGGCCAATAGGGCCAAGGCAACTGAGGTCGGACTGACCAAGATGATGGCTGAGAGGGTCGAGGCAACTGAGATCGGACTTGTCGTGATGATGGCCAAGAAGGCCGAGGCGACTGAAGTCAGACTGGCCGAGATGATCGCTGAGAGGGCCAAGATGACTGAGGTCGGACTGATCTCTCTAAGGCTGATTATTGACTTTTTGTTTGACTCTCCGTTTTACCATGTCAGCTGACTCCTTGACCTATTTGTCGCCACGTAGGACCACTCAGAATCCGTCACATCACAAATTTCCCCATCAAGCCTAGTCGAAAGAGGCGTTACCAGACTGACTAGACAATAACCAGTCCCGAGAAAAACCTTCCGGGTGAGGTCGACGAGTGTCGGTCATGTTGGTCAGGAGGAGTCAGATGGCTCGTTGTGGGTTGTCACCATGGACTTGACCCGATTGCACCTCAGGGGTTTAGCGACATTTAATGTTCCGGATACGCGATCTACCTCGAGACTGCGAGGCGTATCTTCCCATTAATGACGTTGGCATGCGATATCGATGACGAGATTTGTACGGTCAAATCTGTCGTCTGGTGGCCACATGACCTTGTCGGACTTCCAACGGTCAGGATGGAGGGCTCGGTATGGATCAATGGCGAGGATTAAAGCTGAGACGAAGAGTCGGAGAGAGGTTGAGCCAATCGGATTAGTCGGATGTGCGGTGTGGATCTGACTACACAGAAATAACCACCTTGATCTAACAGCCATCAATGCTGACACGTCAGCCCTACAGTGTCCTGGATCAAAGTATAAAAGGGGCTTCACCAGTGTCTTCATATTCCAATGCGTTTATTTTCTCAATTGCTCTTGCTGCCTGCTTCCTTTTCGTTTCCCACCTTCCTGTGTCGCCATTTTTCTGCCGTCGTTCATCCTTTCGTTGTAAGTTCCGATTCCCTTATAGTTTTTATCATGTCTTCCAATTCACCTTGGTACGAACACCAACGCTCTATCTATGACAGAGATGTTGCCTATCTTCTCCGCTCACAATATAACATCCCGTCTGATCATTCTATCTATATTCCTATGCCTGAGCACCACCCTCACGAACCACTCCCTGGCCATATCACTTGTTTCCTCAGTCAGATGACTAATGGCCTAAGGTTTCCTATTCCCTCTTTCATTCCGGACCTGGCAACTTTTTATCAATTAAACCTTTCGTAGCTTACCCCCAACTCATTCCAGTTGATCTACGAAACAGTCATCATATGCTGACTGTACCAGATTCTGTTGAATGCCTCCTTTTTCAATATCTTCTTCAGTTTGAGGCGTGCCGAGTGCGGAGTATTCTACTTCGCTGCTTGGCAAAGGTATACCTTTCTAAGTGAGTACCCAACCTCACACAAAGGTTGGAAGGGGCGCTTCTTCTATATTAAGCCCTTGCACCCTTATACCTGGGCGACTCATTGGACTCCCAATCTGCATCATGCACCCCCAGTCATCCAGTATCGTTCATCCTGAGTTTCCAAGAGGCCACTGAAATTTTGAACTACCTCAAGTTTAATGTCAATAACTTAGTCGACAATAAGGCCTTGCTGTACTGAGTAGGGCAGAGTCCCAATGCCATTCGCTTGGAGGACTACCTGAGTAAGTCATACGTAAGTCTAACGTTTTTCTTCTTCATTGACTAACTTTACTTTATTTTGCAGGCTGAATCATGCTGAATGTGTTAATGAACATGGTCCTGAAATGGGACTTAACCTCGGTGGAAGGTCTTTGGGCTAAGGGGGATGATGTGGAAGATGTCGGAGTATTGTCGCCGACCTGACCGCCCACAACGGGTCCGTCTGTAGGAGAAAGTGCTTCCCGGCTAAAGACGACAAAGGGAGCTAGTTCCAGTCAGCAGCCAACCCGCAAGCCATCGAGGTTGGCCGAAGCCAAAGGAATGCCAAATGCTGAGGGCTCCGCCCAGACCCGACCTATGAAGGAGGCACACAAGTATAAAAGGGCTCTTCCCGAGGTGGGACCACAGACGCTGAATATTCAAAGAAGCGGAAGTGTCTTGCTTCCGCGGAGAGGCTGGCCCCCACACAGACTATGCCCGTCCGCCCTCAGGGACTCCAAGATAAAGGTAAAAAAGCAAGTCGACGAAGGATCCGAGGTGTCTCGATCATCAGAGGTTGCCGAAGTCCCACCGAGTGATGCCCAGCCGTCGGGTCGAAGTAAGACATCCCTTCAATGCTCCGAAGCCAGCCAATTGGGCCGTTTCCAAGGGGACGAGAGGCTCAGAGAACCAACTGAGACTATAGGGGAACGTCTCCGCACCTATCAGGAGGAGGCTATCCCACAGCTCGGGATGATTGACCTGAGTGAGAATCTATGCGAGTCTCACGTCAAGGTTGGATGCGCACTTTACGCTCCCTGCTTTCCTTTTTGTTACATGTTATTTGAACATGTTTTCTTTGTTCACAGGTCGGAATGGAGCAGAAAGTCATCCATTGGCATCTGATTCGGTTTGAGAAGCGTCATGCTCGGATGGAGGGCCAAATTGCCCATCTCCGAGAGAAATTGGCTCAATGGTCTTCGACTGAGGCCGAGCTATCAGAAGCTCTGATGGCGGTTGATCGGGCCAAAGTCGAGCAGACGATAGCCCTTCAAGCTAAGGAGAAGGTGAAGGCCGCAGCAGAAGATTGGCTCCTAAAGGCTGAGGGTCACTTGACCCGCATTCAAGAGTTGGAGCAGGAGCTTGCCCAGGTCAAGACCGCAACCGAGGATACCTTCCAAGCGGAGAAGTAGGCTCGAGAGGCCTGTCTTCAAGCAAAGCACGTCGTGGCCTGCCGAGAGGTAGAAATAGCCACGTACGGTCGAAGCGCAACTCCTCCAGTTGAGGTCTGACTCACGCTAAGAAAAGGAATGATTGAGTCGGCAACTGATCAGGGTCCGAGCTAGGGAGGGTCAGCTCAGCCCGAAGTTGGAGGCGGCTCGGGCAGCTCTGGAGGCAGCATGTGCCGAGCTAGCTGACTTCCAAGCACAGGAGGAAGCTAGACTGGCGTAGCGCCAACAGTCTTTCCTGGCTTCTTTGGACTTTTACTATCTGCTGGCATAGCGCTCAGGGAAGATAATGGAGCATGGCTTCAAGGGCGCCATCCGGCAGTTCATAAGGGTCGGCTTCATCACTCGGGAGAGCAATCTCAGTTTCCTGGATCTCAAGAAGGTGTGGAACGACCTTCCCGACGTCGAGAAAGGGGATCTTACTGCTGCAACAGAGCAATCTGAAGTTCCCGCGGAGGCCGAGCAACAGATCGCAACCCCGGTGACCGAGCCAACCGAAGCTTCCGCTAAGGTTGAAAAGTCTGATCCCTCTGAAAAGCCTGCTACTTCTCGGGAAACCCTGGCCGAGGTGGAGAGGGAGGAGTGAACCAAGAACTTCCATTTTTGTAGTACTCCATTTTTGTAATGTGATCTTCGTCTTTTAGAATGTAATTTTCTACTTCTGAAATGAAGCATTTATCCTTTCATCTCGAAGACTTAAGTAGTGATCTGGGTCTACCATTATCGGCACTCGTCGGAGTTTAAAGCGAATCTGAGAGATGTGAAAGAGCCATTCGGAGTGAGCCAAGCCGTTCGGACGGGTGAGACCGAGGCCTCAACCGAAGTTAGTCGGGCAACATACAGAAATCAAGTTTGAGCGAGTAAGTCATGGGGTACCCGCCAAATTAGTCGGGAGGGTAGAATAAATACTAAAGACGCGAGCAAATCGGTTGGGCGAATACCATAAAGACTAAGGGTACAAGCTGCCCCATATGCTTACGACTAATAGTGAGTGAGGCGAGCAAGTAGGGTAAATATAAAGGCGGACAGACATCGTGACCAAATTGCTCAGGCAGAGTCGGAGCCAATCAACCGAACGAGTCAGCCATCCTTCTCTCGAGCAAGTAACGATAGGAGGTCTTTAATGCTAGCTAATGTATTATAATTTTATATATTTCTATAAAGTATAGGATTAATTGTCTAGAACGTCTATGATTTAATTATAATTTTTAAACATATAACTGTGGTTCAGTGTTTTTATATCTTATGATTTAATATATATGAATTAGTTATATACACTTGTCATATAATTCAAGAATTTTAAACTATTATTATTCTATATAATTTAATTATTTGAGTTGATATCAGTTTATGTATATACATATAAAATTAATTAATTAATTAATTATAAAGATGTCAAATCTTCGTCGTAACTAAATTTTATATAAAATTATCTATAAAGGGCAGTCCGGTGCACGACTGCATGACAGACGAGAGATAGTTGCGCCTCCACGCCTCGCCTCGGCAATGCTGCCAACCAACTTCCTTCCTACAGCTAAACGACAAAGAGGACATACAAAATCAAGCCGCATAACAGTTACCATAGAATATCACCTTTGTCTCCTAGATGCTGTCCTATCGGCACAGATGTCAGCAAGACACAGGCTTTGTCCCCCCAAATATCGCCATTGTTTGTCTTTTGTGACAGAGGGAAAGTTCTCAGTCTGTGATATATCAATCTCCTGCTGGTACGAGCTCTCTCTCTCTCTCTCGACTTTTGCATACTCAAGCTACTACCTCTTCTTTTTGCATCCATCTTCGTCGGAGACTGACTTGAGCGTCAAAGTGGCATGTCGGGATTCCTCGACACCCGCTAACCCGTTCTTTTGTGTTGAGTTCTCAAGTCTTCGTCCGACTGGGGCCTCACAGGTTGACGTGGCATTTTCTTGACTGGTGGATTGATCGTCGGCGGCATTTGGCCGAAACAATAATATTTAAATTTATTTAATAAAATAATTAAAGTGATCCGAATCGAATCTATAACGAATCAACTTTTACAATTATGATTAAATTTGACTTAATTTTTTTTTTTTATGAGTGTAAGCTTAGTTTAGTTTAAGCTTGATTTAAATTTGACTCGAGCCTAGTTCATTTAGATATTATCGAGCTAATTTTTATTTAATTATTTAAAATTTTTATATTTTAAGTTTATTTGTTTGGTGATTGAAGATATAAATTTATTTGTTCATTTTAAAAAAAAATCTATGAAAGTTTTATTGATGAATATTATTTTTAAATATTATTCATAATTATTAATTAGTTGAATATATATTTAAATTTATTTATTTAATTTAATAAATTATTTAAATTTATTTATTTAATTAATCTTATACATATTCAAATTAAATATCAAATATTAAATTTATTTATAAATATTTGATTCATTCATTAGTACTATCGAGAATTGATCCACTTTTTTTTTGCAGAAGAGAATTGATTTCTTTCTTCTTCATCATTTTCGTCATATTAATTATAATTTTTTAATTTATTTTTTTATAAATGAATATGAGATCTATAAAATTAGTGGGATGACAAATTTTAAATTTACAACAGAGTCACTCACGAGTTGAAGAAATACCGCGGAGATCCGCTGGACCAATTAAATTGAGCAGTTGCCCCCAACAGTTAATATTCTTTATTTTTGTGTGGCAGGTCTCCCTTTCACATTTAATCACCGACAAAAATTTATATTATATTTTTTATTTATTCTAATCAAATTTTAAAAACAAATAAAGTGTCTCATCCGTTTTCATTAAAAGAAAAAATATATTAATGACAATGATGCAAGCATATAACAATATGATTAATTTATATTTTTTTTGATACAATTATATTCTCTTTCAAGTTGTGATGAGAAAAATTAGAGACTATCAACCTCTTTTTTAGATTAAAAAAAAAAAGACGATTGAGACTACCGATAAGTAAGATGATTAATTAGTGATCTTCTGATGTCATTCTTGTCAGCTGATCGATGAGGATTCCTAAAGTCCATCAAATATTAATAAATTTTATTGATTTGGTGTCAAATGATCTTCTAGCGACCATCTAATACTATTCTAAATTCGAGTATGAGTTTTTTTCAACCTGAAGTGATTGACGCAGGATAAGATAACGATTATCCTATAAATAATACTTTGATATCAACTGACACTGGACAGGATGGTAATTATCCTGCGATCAATATTGAATCCTTAACTAAAATAAAAAATAACTAAAATAAATTGAATTAACTAAAATAAAAAAATAATTTAAAAATTATTAAGTGAGTAAATTTGTAAATCTTTAACTAATTAATAAATTTTGTATAATATTTAAATAATTTAATTATTTCAATCGAAAACTAAAATAATAAGTTTTTTATTGATTTAATTTTTTTTATTTTTATTTAAAAATTCAGTCAGTTTAGTTTATTTAAAAAATTCAGTTCAATTTGATTTTGATTAATTCGATTCGGTTCAATTCAAACCGAATACGCACTCAGTCCTAAGAGGAGCTAGGGTTCGATCGATCAAGGGCTGGACGGTACTGATGCCGACGCCGCTGGCAACGTCGTTTGCAAACGAGAATCCATTGAAAATAATACAAATTCAGCTTAATATTGGAACACGTACTCCAAATGTTTGCACGGATATATATACATATCAGAAATTTAAATAACTGATTTAATATTAAACATGTGATCTAATCTCAAAGTCTAGCTAGCATAGCATAGATGAGCTTCTGGAATTTCAACATGTGATCAGGTTGCAAGGAGATGGCCACCGAGAGGCCACCGTCCCCGGCGGCACTCGGCAGGACGAACGCCAGACCCTCGTAACCAATGCGCCCAGGACCCATGAAAATCGGCCGGCCCCACCCGAAGTCTGCATCGTGGATCGGCAGACGTGCCCAGCTGGTGAGCCCGAGGGTTGGGCATCTATATGTGTGAGCGCCCCTTACCAGAGCCTCCAGATTTGGCTGCATCTCCAGGTAGTCCAATGCCGACTGCAAGTAGCTGGCGTCCATCCTCACCACGGCCTCCTGGACCGTCTTGGCCGCCTGGGAAAGACCGCCCTTCGGAGAGGCCACCTCCCCTGCTGCTGCAATGGGCGTCGCTGTGAAGATCACGTTCCCGAAGTAGCCTTTCACTACAACAAAATTTGGTCACTTTCCGCAGCGCGCAAATTGACTTTCCGCAGCGCAAATATCCGCAGCGCACATTGTATGCTGCATAACTCCATGCTGTTGAAAGTCATAAAACATCTGCAGCGCGCGGGGCGTGCGCTGCGGAAAACTGCATCCGCAGCACGCGGGCGTGCGCTGCGGAAAACGGCATCCGCAGCGCGCGGGCGTGCGCTGCGGAAAGTTCTTCCGCAGCTTACGGGCGCGCGCTGCGGAAAGTTACATCCGCAGCGCGCGAGCTGTGTGCTGTGGATGCAACTTTCCGCAGCACGCACCCCACGCGCTGTGGATAATTATATTCCTAAGGTACAATATACCTACTTATATATACAAATATAATACAAATATAAATAATTATAACCTGTTCAAAACTCTTAACATTTATAATCCAACATACAAATACCACATACAAATACCAGATAAAATCACATTCACAATTATAAATCATAGCTCAAACCATGTGCATATATGTCAGAGATAACATTCCAAACAAAAATTCATCGTTACTACAAAAAGTATATGGTCAAATCTACATCAGTCAGACAAAACTATAAACATCGATGCCCAAGCGACTGTGCTTCCTATGGCATCCTCAAGAAAAAACATCTCTTCATTTGGTCGAATTAGCTCCACCTTCTCCACGAAAACTCTATCAATCCAAACTTTCCAATAAGATCCACCAAGAGGAACGTGATGTACTTTTGCTTTTGGATCTGTGGATGCAATTCGACCTTCTGCAACAGCTCCATCAAAAGACCAATGAAGCAGCTTACATTTAGCATTTACATTGATATCTTCAGCATTCACCTTCTTTAGTTTTGACTATATAACATTAAAAAGTAATTAATGATTAAATAAATTTTATAATAGAGCATGCTGTAATTAATAAACAAATGTATAATTTTGTGATAAGATAGTTACCTGAGCTGCAACATTGCTATCGCCACTAATATAATTTCCAATACCGCTACCAACGCCACCACTAGCAACCTAATTTTACAAACAAATTAGTTATTGTCAGTCAAATACAAAAGAAATAGACCTGCTATAGGAAAAATACATTAGCTAGTACAGCAGAAACATTACTAACCTGTTCTTTTTCATTTTGTAACTTTATAGTTTGGAAGAAGGACTTCATTTCTTGCATTTCTTGTTGAAGATTATGCACTACACCTTCAAGATGCTTAACAGTTGAATTTTTTTCTACAGAAGCTCCAACTTTTGATGGTTTAACTCCAAAGCCCATTCCACGCACTCTACCTCGAGATTCCTTGCCAAATACAAGGTTAATTGCATCATCGGCAATGTTAGCTGTGTTTAAAGATTCTGGTGGACATTCTTCTATTTCTTTCTGCAAATAGCAATATACAAATATTGTAAAATAAAAAAATTTATTTACTAGTGCTAACATAGGTATGAAAACTTGTAGATATAATAGCGGTTGATAGTCTTATTACTATTTTATCTCCAATAGCTTGACTAATAGGTTGTCCATTTTTCTTCTTGTGACCTTCAATCCATACTTGTGACCTTGTAATTGTTGTTTCTGCAGGACTTGCTTTTTCCTTAAGTATTTGACATATATACATATATAAAAAATTGTTAGAAACAAATAATATAATATCTATAAGCATAAGTATAGAACTTTAAAATTCATAATTTTTTATAAATAATAATACTTACCATAATGCTAGCTAATCGAGCATAACCTCTTCGACTCATCGTGTGTTTTGGCATAGTTCCTAGCTTGTGCAAAAAATTTCTGAACCCCTTGTTCATATTCGGGTACAAGCCTTGAAGGCAAATTCATCCATTCCTTATCCATTTCTTAAATGACTACAACCCTAAAATGAAATTACAATCCATTGCTAAAATACACACAAATAATCAATGAAATTAGAATCCTAAAATGAAATTAGCACCCTAAAATTAACAGGCTAAAATCAACAACATGGCAACCCATAGATTAACATAATCCTAAAATTAACAACATGGCAAACATGACAAAATCAAAACCTTAAAATTTACAACATAAATCCAACATGGCAAACCCTGAAATATAACATCATAATCCTAAAATTAACAATCTAAAATCACAAAATGGCAAACATGACAAAATCAGAACCTTAAAATTTACAACATAATATAAATCCAACATGCCAAACCCTAAAATACAACATCATAACCCTAAAATTAACAGTTTAAAATACAACATGGCAAATCCTAAAATACAATATGGCAAACCCTAAAATACATGTTAACCATAAAATTAACAGTCTTAAATACAACATCAAATCGTAAAATACAACATGACAAATCGTAAAATACAACAATGCAAACCCTAAACTACATCTTAACCCTAAAATTAACAGATCCTAAAATCCTAATTTACCTGCCGCTGCAACTCGTGCAGAAGGAGACTGCCGCTGAAAAATGTTAACCCTGATGCCTGGAGGAGGAGGAGGATGGACGGCTGGCTGGAGGCGCGAGGGAGGAGTGAGTGCGGGAGGCCGAGAGCGGCCGGACCGAGCACGGCCGTCGGGGGGAGTGAGCACGGGCAAAACAGGGGCGTCGGGACGGGGGAAGGGGGGGTGGCCGAGCGCGGGCGAAACACCGTCGGGGGAGCCGAGAGCGGGCGAAACACCGCCGTCGGGGGGCCGAGCGCGGCCGAAATAGGCCTTCGGGGGAGCACAGTCGGGCGAGCGTAGGAGGCCGAGCTTGGGCGGGCGAGCGCAGGGAGCCGAGCGCGGGCAGGCGAGTGCGTACGGGCGAGCGCGGCCGGCCGAGCGACGTGCGGGAGAGCGTGGGCAGGCGAGCTTGTGCGGCGGAGGTCTGCAAACGCGGGCAAACGCGGTCGGGTGAGAAATCGAGAGATCGGCAGAAAACCTAAGGAGCGGAGAGCGGCTCGGAGCGGGAGAAAAGGATTGCAGCGTGAAAATGCCAAAAAAACACTTAAAGAAAAAAATTAAAATTTAATAAATAATCTTTTTTTAACAGCGTACGATTATACGCGCTATTAATGATATTTTTTCCCCTCTTTTTAACAGCGTATAATTTTTGTACGCTGCGAAAAAAACTATTCGCAGCGCACTGTTAAACGCGCGCTGTTAATTTTAAAATATAATCTATTATCCGCAGCGCACTTGATTATGTGCGCTGTAAAAACTATTATTAACAGCACACTAAAATTGTGTGCTGTTAATGACGTGCTGCGGAGTTTGAGGACGAAGTGCGCGCACCGCCACACGTGGGCCGCGAGGAGGACGTACGTGCTGTAGCTGCCGCCCGGGGGAGCTTTGGCTTTGAGGAGGTTAAGTTGCTCCCGGGTGAGCTTGAAGATGCGGACAGCTGCAGGGCTTGGGACCTTGGCTGAAGAGGCGGAGGTGTTCATGGCAGGAGGGGGCTGGTACTCGATGTGAGCAAACGAGGCGTTGGGTGGGTCGCGAGCTCGGAGTAGGGTTCGGTCGATGACTGGCTGGACGGAGATGCCAAGGCCGCGGGCAACGTCGGACCACGAGTTTATAAAGTGCATGGCTGAGACGCCGTCGACGACGTGATGCTGCGTGCCGCAGCCCAACGCTGCACCACCGCACTTGAAGTGCGTGACCTGTGTGCATCCGTCGGATCCAACATACACCAAATTCGAGATGATGTCAAACTTCTGATAGTCAAAAAAATAATAATAAATAGACAAATCTGAAACTTTTCCTAACATTTTTATTTTCAGGAAATTGTCATCGTGTTTTTTTTCCTATTTCGATAGAATATTGTGATCTGATATTAGAGGTTTTCTTATATTTAAGTCGGAAATAACAGTACGCCTTTACTCCAAATGAAAATGATACTGGAGGTCACGTCATGGTTGGTCGATGACCACGCTTTTTTACACTAAATAAAAATATTTTATTTATTCCAGATTAAGAAATTTCATACTTTTATAATATTCAGATGTGGATGATTTATCTGGTTCCAATATCAATGTTCTATCCTCCCTCTTAATCTTGATATAAAAGTTTCTTTGATATCATCCTTTTACCTTTCAACTTACGAATCCTCAATTTTTTATTCCAATAGGTCTCCCTCTTTTGATTCATCTTCACTTTGCATTGAGGTTGAAACTTTATGAAGCTTGACCAATTTACTCCATAGCTCTTTCGCATCTTGATATTGACCTATCTTGCATAATATATCATTAAGAATTAAATTTACTAATATTTTAGTTACCTTATCATTTATCTTCGATTTTTTAAGTTGTTCCTCGATTCATTTCTTTTTCTTGAGGAGTTTTCCTTTGCTATCCATCGGGACTTCAAATCCTTCCATTACAACAAACCATTGCTGTATATACATCTTCAAAAATACTCCATTTTTAATTTCCAATAATCAAAACCTTCCATCTCAAATGGTGGAGGTCCTCGGATGTCATATCCAAATCCATCTTGGGGATCCATTCTCTTTTTTTTTCTAGTTTTGTACTCCTTCTGCCAGTTAGTCCAATGAGGAGTGACCTTTCTCTGATATCACTTGTTAGGACTCATGCGAGTTAGAGGGGGGTGAATAGCTTCGATCGCTTTTCATCTTGAACTTATGTTCGTCGTTTGAATGCGCAACGGAAACCTTGATTCAAACGTGACTTCACATGCACAACTCTTGGATTTTACTTAATATCCGTCTCCTTGAGGCGACTAATCCAAGGGTCTACTCTGAGCTATCTACCTCCACTATGAACTCCTCTTTTTTGGATACTTTTCGGAGTCGGAGAAGCCTCTCACAAGTTTGTTCTTATAAGAACACAACAATACAACAAGAAATAGGAATACAAATACAAATTAAAGCAAAACACCTTTACAAATGAGAATAACCTCTTGTTGGTATAGAAATGCAGCAGCACTTCGTCCTCAAACTCCCAAAAACTCGCACCTTCTCCGATAAACAAAATCTTACTTATACAGCTGATGTTAGAGTTGATTTTCGCCTATCAATCGACTAATATCCTCTCCCAGTCGACTGATATGGTTAGCAACCAAATAACGACTTCTGAACCTTCTGAAATCTATCTGATTTTATCAATTTTTAAATATCAGTCGACTAATTTGTTGGTGCCCCAATTAGTTTTAATGTGAACAACCATGTTAAGTTAGATCCTGTGTTGTTCTGATACCTCTGTTAAGTGTGCAGGAATTTAAGTACGGAGAAAGTCGAGCATAAGACGTAGCAGACAAGAAAGATTGCGCGGGGAAGTGAACCGACGGGCTCGATGCAATCCGAGGAACGCGGAAGCTGCGGAAGAGTATGCCGGTGGAGCGAGAATGACGTGCACGAAGTCCGAAGGACAAGAAGCCGGGAGGAAGCACACTCGAGGGGCAAAAGATCGGAGTCAAGTTCGAGTGAGCCTAACTCTGGTTGGCCAGAAATCATCCAACCGACAATTCTAAAAAAGACAACAAAAGTCAAATATGTTGACTTTTGATAGTTGACTTTTGACCGTTGACTTTGACCAAAGTAGAAGACTTAGACTAGGTTTTAAAAAAAATTTGATCAATTTTATCTTTTATCATATAAAAGATAAATACTTAATTTTTATTAAGGATAATTTTCTTTATCCTTTATTAAATATAAAGTTTATCCTTATTTAATCAACAGCTATGATTAAAGTCTATCTCTGATCAACGATTAGGGTAGCATCAATGGATTAACGGTCAAGAGAAAGTTCATCTATGATCAACGATCAGATCTTATTCTCTTACGCTATAAATAAAACTTAGAGTTTGCAAAGACAAATTAAGTAAATTTGAGATATGATAAATTTGAGACTTAATTCCTAGATCTGACAAAAACGTAATTATTGATACGAACTAAATTTTTTGAAATAAACTTGATGATAAAAAGCGGTGGTAAGAAACAAAATTAAACAAAATTAGTTTTTTATTTTTTTTTCAAGTGGAAGGATTGAACTATAATGAAATATATGTACTCCTAATTTGATTATATTATTTCATCTTAAATTTACATATGAATAAATTTTATAATGATACATATTATTATCATAAATTTATAACAACTTTTACAACGAATTTATATTATTTCATCATAGAATTTGATAACGATTTATTATCTATGAAAATTATTTCATAATAAAAATATTTTTGATGAGTTATTTTTTAAAATTCATCGTCAAAATATCTAATTTTTTATAGTGACAAAGAAAATATTTTTTAAAAAAATAGAAAAATAATTTTAAAAATTAAAGATAAATGATAAGGTAAAAAATTTTAATTAATTTTTAAATAATATTTTATATAAATTAAATAAATTTAAAGATCTTAAAATATTATAGATGAAGTTAATAAAATTTTATGAAAATTAAATTTCGGTGCAAAATGAAAATGAATCCGAAGAAGATTATTTCAATAAAAAAGAACTCAAAGATCTAGAAGTGTTGAACCTCCGATGGAGAAGTATTATGAAAAAATGTTAATCTTAAAGATTAAGAAGGAAAAGTTATAATTATCGAAACAAATTTTTTTTTTTGGCAACTTCTATACTCAGCACTTACTTCCCCGCTATTAAATTAATTAGTAATTTAACTAAGCCTTTAACGCCATTAAAATACTTTTAACATAAACATTTGCCAGACCTATTAAATATATTTTACGGTTCACCAGAGCACTCTAAACGTATTACCGTTGATTTAAGTTGACTTATTCTATCACATAATTTAGACAAATTAAATTAAAATTTTATTCATCTAATTTAAAATGGATTTAAATGGATTGATCCATCTAGATCTACAATCCGCGTGTGTTAGACTATTAAAAAAATTCAGCAGAATGCGGTAAGTACCTAAATCAAATTTAATATTTTTTTATTTTTTAATAGTCCATGAAGGACCAACAGCGGGAAAATTTATGAGATGTCGTCGGTGTAGTCTACCTTGTAAGTACGTACCTGGACGAGGAACAGCGGGAAATTGGGATGAGCTGCTTCAGCTCCATGGTGGGTGCGAAGTCGCCGAAGTCATCCACCGTCGCCTCGGCATCCGCCTCCACAAACAGCACCCCCTCGCCGTTGCAATCGATCTCAATCCGTCCGTCCTCTCCACGAGCCAACCGCCCGGCCATGGGGTAGAAGGGCACCAGCACTCGGGCCAACGCGTCGAGCATCACCTCCGCGTCAAAGAAGTTCGCCGACCCATCCGGACGGTAGAAGTACACGCTCAGCGTGTGGTGATGCGGCACCACCAGATCCAGGTTGGAGTTCCACAGCCTTCGCTGCGGCGTCGGCTTCGCCGGCCTCACCATCGTCGACCGCCGCACGTTGATCACCACCATGGCTCCGCGTGGCTCAGTCATCTATCTCCGTCAAGAACAAAATAATCTCAAGTTACTTTATCTACAAGAAGCCAAAATTTTCGATTCTAGTCCAGATTCTAGAGCCGAATGCAGCTCATTTTTTTATGAGAAATTCATACGTTAAGAGGGAAATGTACCCAAAAAAGTAAAAACCAAACATTAAGCTAAAAACTAAACAATAGATCAATATTTTTCCCTAAACAAAGCAAAAATCGGAATAAATACCGGATGGAAAGGAGAAGGAAGAGGATGAAGCAAAACAGGATCGGTTATACGCTTGGATTAAATAGGACATGCAGTTTGCTTGCAGTGTCTGTTTATTTATTGATTCACTTTGAATTGGTTATATATATCGTAATTGTGTAGGATCGTTGGATGATGAATTTTATTTTTTTACTAAAGTAATTGATTCTGTTTACTGAAATGTTCCATTAATTAGGTAGGGGCCAGGTATTGAATTGGTTGGATCGTAATTGATTCTCTTTCCTGAAACAAGAAGACAAGATAACCAGCTGTATCGACCTGATATATGGAGGGAGATAAGACAAGAGGACCAGCTGTATCGACCTGATACATCTATCTCCTCACAGTCACGAGACGAAGGTGAGGTTAAATTTGGCCAGAGATCTCAGACGATAGCCTGCTCATATATGACGAGCGGGGTGGTAGGGAAGGGTTGACCAATTGGTCAAGCGGCAGAAAATTAATACAACTGATGAAGGAACTGATGCATGGGAGGCGAAGGTGAAACAACTCGCCAGAGAAATATAATTAACGGAAAAGTTAATGGGCACAAATTAGGATTCAGACTTGTTTAATTAGGAGCTGAAGTTCCTCTGTAAATCATATTTATAGATTTCAAAGTTTTTATTATACTTAATTTTGAAATAAAACGATATATAGGAGGTCTTTAATGCTAATGTATTATAATTTTATATATTCCCGTAAAGTATAAGATTAATTATATTGTCTAGAGCGTATATGATTTAATTATAATTTTTAAATATATAACTTCAAGGATACACATGTATACACGATTTAGAATTATCTAATTATCTAATAGTATATTTGATATACTTTATGTTACATGTCAATATTCACATGCCATTTTCCGTAGATGAAAAGTGAAGGATATATGTTATACTTTGCTACTTTGGTACATAAACATAACATAATATGTATTTACTTGTGTATCAATTCAATCTAGAAAGAAATTCACAGAATCTTTTTAGGTGCAAAAAAAGATTATCTTTGGTAAATGTGTAAATGTATTATCCTTTTCTATCCAAATCCAATTTTCAATTGGATTATTTGGAAGAAAAAAAAAATAACTACAGTAAAGGCTTTTTCTTTAGCGAAATCGATTTCTACCGAACGTTCAAAAAGTTTGTTCAAATCTTAACGAAGCCGAGACAGTGTCTTCCTCCATCGTAGTCAACTTTGATTTATCAATTTACCTATTCACATATAATTGTGGGGTCGTGTGGAATCGTTGGGTGACAAATTTTATTTTTTTATAGAATTAAAGAATTTTAAACTATTATTATTCTATATATTTTAATTGTTTGAGTTGATATCATATATAATTAATTAATTATAAAGATGTCAAATCTTCGTCATAACTAAATTTTATATAAAATTATCTATAATAGCCTATAAATAAACATGAAGTGCTAAAATGTTACGAAAAAGGTTCTGAAAGATTATTAAAGACTAAGTATGCAATCAATCAAACGCTGTCTTTAATCATTAAACATTAAGTCAGAAATTAATCAGTAAGATTGAAAACTAAGTTTTGATTGATGAAGTATATGTTAGAATTATCAATTTGTTTGATCGAAACTTTGTTTCTGAAATTAATCAAACAATCAAAACCTAGTTAATTACGTTTCTGATTAAATAGATTAATCTAAAGCAAGCCATAATTGGATTGAAAGATTAAATTAAAACTAAATCACAATATTAGAGGCTAGCTCTAATGGCAAGAAAAATTCCACCTAAGATCTTATGATCTGGATCAAGATAATCAGAAAATATAAATAATAACATATATTTATTTATATTCTCCCTACTTTTAATTTCACACATTAATTTTTGATGCACGACCCATATATAAAACATTCTCACACAACAATATCATGCGCACGATAGCATAGATGAACTTAAATTCGAGCAAAACAATCGGAATGCGGAAAGGCTTAGATATCATTGATGAGCTCCTGGAACTTGACCATGTGATCGGGCTGCAAGGAGATGGCCACCAAGAGGCCACTATCGCCGGCGGCGCTTGGCAGGACGAACGCCTTGCCCTCGTAGCCGATGCGACCTGGGGCCAAGAAGCTTGGCCGGCCCCAACCGAAGTCGGCGTCGTAGACTGGCAGACCCACCCAGCTGATGAGCCCGAGGTTTGGGCATCTGTATGTGTGCGGGCCCTTCACCAGAGCCTCCAGATTTGGCTGCATCTCCAGGTAATCCAACGCCGACTGCATGTAGCCGGCGTCCACTCTCAGCAGAGCCTCCTGGATCGTCTTGGCCGCCGGGGAAGGGCCGCCCTCCGGAGAGGCCACCTCCTTCGCTGCTGCAATGGGCGCCGCCGCGAAGATCACGTTCCCAAAGTAGCCCTGCGGAAGCGGCGGTTGGAATCGCTTCCGGCCGTTGGTCACAATGTACAGCCTGGTCATCTGGTCGGGCGGGAGACCGCGCGCTATGCACGCGCACCGCCACACGTGGGCCGCGATGAGGACATACGTGCTGTAGCTGCCGCCCGGCGGAGCTTTGGCCTTGAGGAGGTTAAGCTGTTCCCGGGTGAGCTTGAAGACGCGGACGGCAACGGCACCTGAGCTTGGGACTACGCCGGCGGAGTTGACGTCAGCAGAGGTGTTCATGGAAGGAGGGGGCTGGTACTCGACGTGATCAAAAGAAGGGTTAGGTGGGTGGCGAGCGCGGAGGAGGGTCCGATCAAAGAATGGCTGGACGGTGATGCCGACGCCCCGGGCGACGTCGGCCCAGGAGTTTAGCAAGTGAAGGGCAGAGAAGCCGTCGACGACGTGATGCTGCGTGCCGACGCCCAGGGCTGCACCGCCGCACTTGAAGCGCGTGACCTGTGCGTGCATTTAAATCGAAGACGAAGCCGACAGATTTATGAATTTATTAATTTAATTATTGTTTTATATATTGAATAAATATAAATAAACATCAAATTTGCTCCTGATATTAAATATCAATCACTGATAAATAATGATTAAATTCTTAAGTCATGAAAGGGCAGTTTTGTTTTCTCCTGATATTATATAATACAGTTGGGATCGCAATATATTTCCGTCATAAATTTATGATGAAAATCTGAACCGTTCGATTTTAAAATCAATGGCCAATCGTTAAATCCCTAAATCCTAAACCCTAAATCCTAAATCCTAAACCTTAAACTCTAAACCGTAAATCCTAAACCTTAAACTCTAAAGTAAATCACTCATTTAATCTATGACCTGGATTTAATCTTAACTTTAAAATTAAACGGTACAGATTCCCGTCATAAATTTGTAACGGGAGTCTATTGTGACAAGCGATTTTTTTTTATACAATAATACCAGTGGAAATTTTCTTCTATTTCATTTTTATTTATTATAAAAATTTTAAAGATCTTATTTATAGAGTTCGATAATCAAATAAATAAGAATGTATTCTGATTTATAAAACATTTACATAATTATTTTAAGCAATACATACAAAGTTTCAAAAAGATGAATGCATGTGAAAAAGATCGTCCTAAAATGATAGAATTAAATTTTATTTTAAAAATGTTATCATTTATTTTACTGATGATATAAATATGATTAGAATAACTTTAATAATATATTATATTCAAAATTAATTACTATTTTTACATGTTAATTATTGTGTGTGTGAGAGAGATAGATGCAAACTATTAATTAAAATTTTCAGGCGTTTTAACTATTTTCTGATTCGGTTTAGAAAGTGTTATCTTAGCTTTCTAGACATTATTTTGTATTTAAATTAGATATAATATTTCATATTTATCTTTTCTAGACTTAAAGGTGATCGATGATACATTGTTTATAAGTTAGTTACCAACTTTAGTATAAAAATATGGAATCTGCACCTCAGTAGTTCCACACGGTCAGTCCCACAATCATCTATGAAGAGGTAAATTGAAAAATTATAATTGATCACTACGGAGAAAGATATTACCTCAACTAGTTACCTAGTTACTAACAAATCAGCACCGAGTGATTTGGTAGACAATTATTTTTAAAATAAATTAAATTTCAAAGTACTATATGCCTCTATAGTTATAACATATCACACTTTAAATTAAATTTTAAATTATTTTTATGATTTGATGCACCTTTTTATTTTTTACTCTTGTTTTGATTATTTATTAGTTTAAAATGCCACAAAGTAAAAGAATTCAGAAGAAAGGCGCCAGGAAGCACCTGGAGGATCCACAGCGGGAAAGCGGAGATGCCGCCGGTGTAGTCTGCTCTCGGGATGAGCTGCTCCATCTCTCCGGTGGGTGCGCAGTCGGCGAAGTCGTCCACCGTCGCCTCCGCATCCGCCTCCACAAACAGCGCTCCCTCGCCGTTGCAGTCGATCACGATCCGGCCGTCCTCGCCGCGCGCCAACCGCCCGGCCATCGGATAGAAGTGCACCAGCACCCGGGCCAGCGCGTCGCGCAGCACCGCCGCGTCAAAGAAGTTCGCGGACCCATCCGGCCGGTAGAAGAACACGCTCAGCGTGTGGTGACGATGCGCCACCTGATCCACGTTGGAGATCCACAGCCGTCGCCGCGGCGTCGCTTCCGCCGGCCTCACCATCGTCGACCGCCGCACGTTGACCCCCACCATGCCCATGGCTATTAGCTAGCTCCCTACTGCAAATTAAATCAATGACGGCGCGGTTCAGTCGTCACCACCATGAACAAATAAACGCGCCGGAAATCAAATCCTCGATTCCAATCCATGATCCAGCGACGAACACAATGCAGCTCATTTTTTTCCCACAGGAAAATCAAACGTTAAAGGAAAAAATTTTTTAAAAAAACGAAGAAGAATCAAATGTATATACTTCAGCTGAAAATCATATTCCTTCTTACCAAAAGAAAAATGTTGAGCAAGAGGATCGACTTTCCAAACTGAACGATAAACCGCGAATATATAAATACCGGAAGGAAGCAACGCCGTACTGGTTATAAAAACTCCACGAAGTGGCTCGGGTGGCCATGCCTTCACATGGCCGAGAATGGCAACCGAGTCGTGAGTTAAGTCGGCGTCAAGATCGTTTCGGCGTCGGGAACCATCCGCTTGGACCAATTATTTAGTGCAGTGGGCCCCACAGCGGGTATTCTGGATTTTGGTTCTTGCTCGTCTCCCTATCGCATTAAACTACCTACCTCACAGTGGTACCGGCGGCAATTTCTACCATTTTTTTTTAAATTACATTATATTTATTTATTACAATCTTAACTAAAATTATTTAGAATATACTTATGAAGAGTAATGCTACCCTGCGCGATGAGAAATTCATGATACAATCCGTGCGTGACACCTACGATCTGTTGCCGCCCTTGCCGTGCTATTCAGCCACCGTCGGCTGCCGCCTCGGACGCAATTGACGCGCCACTCGTCGGCGCTCCGTCCGACGTCGGATTCCGGGCGGATAGTGGTCGGAATTCGATGAAATTCGGTCGGAAACAGGGTCAGCAGTGGTAGTGGCGTTTCCGGCCAGATCGCGATCGGATTCCGACCGCGATTCGGTCGGAATCCGGCCCGATCACCGTCGACAATGGGCGCACAATGGGGGTGGTTGTTTCCCGTCAAATTCACTGGATTCTGACAACTATCCGGCCGGAATCGCCGCCGGAAGGAGCACCGGTAAGTGGTGTGTCGATTGCGGTCGAGGCGGCGGCTGACGGTAGCCAGACGGGACGGCGGCAGCAGCAGCAATGGTCGAGGGAACAGAGTCACACACGGAATTGTCGCGCAGTATAGCAAATCTGTAGTTATGAATATATTGATGAGTCGTATAAATTGTGTTATTTTAATGTCTTTTTTATATTAAATCTATTTTAAGGTAAGATTTCCACTGATGTTGTATACACTGAATATTTTCTTATATTTCATATTTATTTATCATATTAAAACTAAAAAAAATCTTATTTCTAGAGTTAGATAATCAAATAAATAATAATATATTTCTAATTTATAAAACATTTAGATAATTATTTTAAGCAGTGTATACAAAATTTTAAAAAGATTAATGTAAAAAAAAATTCTGATATGATTAAATTCTATTTTAAACGAATCATTACAATATCATCATTTGATTCATCATCAAATGTTTGAACTCCCCTAATAGTTAATTAGCTCAGCAAAGCCGGTTGGGTATAAAAACTCCCCGAAGTGGGGTGGCTATATATGCCATTGCATGGGCGAGAAAGAACTATAAATAAGTCGAGTTGAGTCTAATTTTATAGTATTTAAATTTATTTAATAAGATAATCAAGTCAAACCTATCAAATTGTTTAAAATGATTAATTTGATTTTTTTTTTTTATGAACTTGCGTGTGATTTAAGTTTTATTTAAATTTGATTTGAACTTAGTTCGTTTTATATTTTAAATTTTAAATTTATTTAGTTGGTTATTAAATTTAATAATATAAATTTATTTATTTATTTATATTAAAATTTTCTTTTTTATTTAATATATTTATAAAAATTTTATTGATGAACATAATTTATAAATATTATTTATTAATATTAATTAATTAAATATATATATACAAATTTATTTATCACACCCAACCTCCACAGCTAATATTCTTGATTTTTGTGTGCCACGTCTACTTTTCACAATTAATCACCCAGCTCATATTCTTCACTTTTGTGTGGCACGTCTCCTTTTCACATTTAATCACCTACCTAACAAAACCATACGAGTACGTCGTCATTCAAACTGATCTCCCTCACTTTACAAAAAGTTAAGGTAGTGTATGATTTATTCTTGGAACATAATTGAGTTAGTTATGATACAGTAGAGTTACAGAAGAAGACAAGAGTTCGAATCCTAACGAAGTTAGGCAATATCCTCCTGCATCGTGACCAACTACAGTTTCTCGATTTACCTCCTCACAGATGATCGTGAGGCCGCTGAGGTAGCAGATTTCACTATTTGCAGAAAAGATAATGTATAATTTAATTTTTTTCATTTTTATTTTTTTAAAAATTATTATTATTTTTATATTTTTCAATCCATTCTCTAAAAAAATTAAGAAGTCATTTTTAAAAAAAAAAAATAATAAAATATTATTTTTTATAAAAAATGAAAATACGGTTATAGTAACGTCACACATTTTAACCCTAATCGCACAACTCCTTGTCTTCCTCCGACGCCGCAACCTCAGTGCCCTTCAGTCGTTGCTGCTGGCCGTTGTCGTTTTCCTTTTTTACCATCGTAAGCGAAGAACCTCGCAGAGATCCAATCGTTGTCTCTCACTCCCTTATATCCTCCGCAATTCTCACATCGACATAGTCACCTTTTCACATTTAATCACCTACCTAACAAAACTATGCGAGTACGTCGATCGTCATTCAAACTGATCTCCCTCACTTTACAAGAAGTTAAAAAATTATCTATTCCAATACAAGAAACATGGAAGAATGTGTTGAACTTTATCTCGTTAACACGCGGATTTACGTCGTTACGAAACAAATCATTTAATTAAAGTTAATTAAAAATTTGTGTGGCCAGATATGATTTACATGCATAGAATTCGATAATTTATTTTATTATTAATAATAAATTAATAATGAAATCGAATCCATTATTCTATATAAAACATATATCCTGATAATTCTGTAACTCTTTGCTATTCATTGATGAGGAAAGTATATATGATCCTATTATCCAAATTCTTACGGAAGATCCATATCTTTGGTTTCTTCGCAAGATCAAAAGATTTCGAGAAGGACAACAAAGACGATAACAATTGCATTATATTTAAATTCATCATGTTAATTTATGTATTTACTTTCCGTTATAATTACTACATTTTAAGTCCTGTAATTTTTATTTCTATTTCTTGTTTAGATAAGAAAGATTTTTCATTTATAATAATAAATAAATATTATTCTATTTATTTAAATGACATTTTATATTGTAATGCATAATTAATGAATGAGCTCTATGTTGTAGACATTGAAATCCCAGTTTATAATATAAATATAAAACAGTTAAGATTTAATAATTTTAATCAAATATATCTTTGACATTGTTGCTTGGGCCATATAAATGAGAAACACATATCGAAACTCCATAAGGATAGACTTTTAGACTCATTTGGTTTTAAATCAGATGAGGTATGAGTCTTAGCTTGTTTATTATGCAAGATGACCAAAGCTCATTTTAGTGGACAAATTAAAGTGAACGAGCTAATGAATTATTAGGACTTATACATAATGATATATATGACTCTTTCAATATAATAATTAAAGGAGACTACTATTATTTCATTACTTTTACTAACGATTTCTTCTATAAAAGGTGGAATTCGCTACCTTAGCGGCCCCACACGGTCGGCACTACGACCATCTGTGAGGAGGTTTTACTAACGATTTCAGTAGATATGATTATGTACATTTAATGAAACACAAATCAAAGTCTTTTGAAAGGTTTAAAGAATTCAAGAATGAAGTACAAAATCAACTTAAAAAAAAGTTTTAAGATGTTTCAATCAAATTGAGGTAGTGAATACCTAAGCTAAGAATTTCATAATCATCTAGTTGAGTTTAGGATAATATCTCAACTTACTCCACCTGGAACAGTACCACAATGGAATGGCATATCAAAAAGTAGGAATCATACTTTGTTAGACATTGTATGATCAATAATGAATCATGCAGATCTTTCTTCTTCTTTTTGGGGGTATGCTCTAAAGACGACTGCTTTTACAATTAACCATGTTTCATCTAAAATACCATATGAGATATGGACAAGGAAGAGTCTCAAAATATCTTTTATGAAAATTTGAGATTGTGAGGCTTATATCAGACGACAAGTCTCACAGAAACTTGGATCCAAATCTGATAAGTGTTATTTTATTGGATATCCCAAAGAAATAAAGCGATATTACTTTTACAATCTTACACAAGATAAAGTGTTTGTTACTAGAAATAATATTTCTTTAGAAAAAAATTTATTTCTAGAGAAACTAGTGGGAGAAAAGTAGATCTTAAAGATATTCAAAATACATAAATTAGCACTAAGACTTTGATGAAACTTGAACAAGTACCACAAGGTGATGTGGATCATGAAATTATTGTACTATAAGAAATTGAGGAACAATAAGGTGTTCAAGTAGACCAAGTTCTACACAGATATGATAGGATACGTCGTCAATCTGAGAAATATTCTCTTCTCTTGTCTAACCACGGTGATGTAATGCTCGTTGATTAAAACGATTTTACATTCTATCAAGAAGTTATAATGAGTCCAGAATATGAGACATGGCTAGAGGTCATGAGATTTGAAATGGAATACATATATGTCAACCATGTATGAACTTTGATTGACCCATCTAAAGGAATAAATCTCGTTGGGTGTAAATGAATTTTCAAGATAAAAACTGACATGGAAGGAAATGTGCATACCTTTAAAGGGTGGCTAGTTGCTAAAGGATTAAAGCAAATTCATGGTATAGACTATGGTGAAACATTTTCATAAATTTTAATGTATAAATCCATTCAAATTTTGTTTGCTATTGTAGCTTACCATGATTATGAGATATAGCAAATATATGTTAAAATTGCATTCCTTAATGGGAATATACTTGAGGATATGTATATAACACAACATGAGGATTTTATTGATCCAAAGAATTCTAAAAAGGTATGTAAGTTGCAAAATTCAATTTATGAATTAAAGCAAGTTTTTTAGAAGCTTGATTCTTCAATTCAATAATGCGATCAAAGAGTTTGGTTTCATTAAGAACGAAAATAAATCTTGTGTCTTCAAAAGAATTAGTGGGAGCACAATCATTTTTCTCATTTTATATGTAGATAACATACTTCTCATTGGAAATAATGTCCCTGTCCTATATATAGTCTATAAAGACTTGACTTAGAAATCATTTCTCAATGAAAGACTTAAGTGAAGTAGCCAATATTTTAGACATTAAAATCTATAGAGATAGATCTAAGAGATTGCTTGGCCTGAGTTAGAGTACATATATAGATATAGTGCTTAATTATTTTACCATGCAGAATTCTAAGAGAGGATTCTTACTGATGTCATATGGTGTGAGTTTTTCTAAGGCTCAATGTCCCTCTACTAAAGAGGAGAGAGATCGCATGGATAAGATTTTTTATGCATTTGCTATTGGATTTATCATATATGTCATGTTATGTACTCGTCCTGATATCTTGTATGCATTAAGCATAACGAGCAAGTATCAATCGGATCCAAGTGAAAGTTACTAGACGTCAATCAAGAATATTCTTAAATACTTGAGAAGAACTAAAAAATATTTCTTATTATGTGAAGGTGATGAGGAGCTCGTGGTAAAGTGTTATAATGATGCAAGTTTTCAAACTGATAAGGATGATTTATG
>NC_133862.1:9045667-9088582 GCF_044706935.1 Curcuma longa | reverse complement strand
GTAGTAACTACTTAGTAACTTTTATAATTATTTTAAAACACTTTTGATTAATTTAAAATAATTTAAATAAAGTTTAAATAATTTTGATATTATTAAAAAATCTATTATAACACTTTTTTAATGACATTTGATTTAAAATATCGTTATAAATATATTTTAAGATACTTGTTAAAAATAATTATTTAAAAAAATTAAATATCATATTAGATTACTTATCCCCAGCAAAGTCTTTTTCCCTCTCCACAACAAGCAAGGAGTACTTAAGGTAGCCCTAAAATTTTGAATCCCAACTAGCACCGGTCACGCGAACCATCCACCTAGCGAGGCAGGGGCCCATCGTGTGTGGCCACACGCGAAGTGGCTAGGGTGCCTTGGACCAGCTACTCCAGCACCCTACACCACTAGCTTCGTGTACTCCTCGATTTATAAATTGCCATGATATTTATGTCTGATTTTTTGGTTTAATGTTACTGGATCTAGCCATGTTCTATGTTAACATGTCTGGTTTGCTCGCGTTAAGTTTACACAGAGAAGTTGACTTGAGTGCCTTAACAAATCAAACACTTGAGAAAGAAACTGTTTGCATATCTATTATTTTTCTTCTTCTTTTCTCTCTCTGAGTTCATTTAAACATGCATGTTTGTTAAGCTTTCTTCATTAATAGTTTTGAATTATTGGAGAGACATGTTGACATAATCATTAATAGTACTATTAGCTGGGATTATTGGATATGTTGTGGTTCAATGTATTGCATTAGCTAGCGAGCAATTATAATCATTAATAGTATATAATTGGGCATGTTAACTTCTCTATTAGTTTACCTTTCTTTTGGAGAGGTTGAATGCATGGAAAAATGCTTATGTGATTTAGATTTTTTTTTTGTATTCACATATAAATATGAAATATATTTGCAATTAACTAAAGGATGACTATTATTAGGTGCATTTGGAATGATATTTTATATTTTTTCTCATTTGATATTTGTATTAACTTTATATTTTTATTATTTTATTTTACTTATACAAATATATGTATTGTATTTGTAGGTGGCAGGTACAAGACTTTGTTAGTTTTAAAATTTAATATTTTGAGTGTTGTGTATAGTTAGTTTTGAATTAAAAGATTTATCATCAGTATTGTATTTATAAATTTAACTCAAATAATTATTAGATGAATAAAAATATTTATTAGCACTTTAAATTGTATTTTGTAATTTTTTATATTCTAAATGGTGGATGAATTATGATGATGTGTAAATATTGAATTCAGGTTATATATTCCAAATAAATATTAATAATAATTTTAATATCTTTATAAATTATTATAATGATATTTATTAATGTCATTTTAGATTAGTTAAAATGATATTTTAAAATGATGTTATAAATTATCTTTATTAATAATTTAATTTTTATTGTCTTTATAAAAAAATATAAGATATTTATAAATATCAAAATAAATGAGTTTAGGTGATATTTATAAATATCAAAATAAATGAGTTAAGATGATATTTTAAAATGACATAAAAAATATTCTTTCTTGGCAATTTTGATTGTCAATATATTTCTAGAATTAAGATATTTTTGAAGTTAATATAGAAATTTTATAATGGCATTATACAAATGTCAAGAATATCAAAGGGCCTAAGACAACATCATATTTCAATATATTTTTCCGATAATATTACTATATCTTTAATGTCACTAAAAGTATACTATAAGAGCATTTATGTATATATCCTTAAAGAGCATTATTCTAGTAGTATGATAAATTTGTAAATAGTATTTTAATATAATAGTATTCAATTTAGAATTTATGGTTCAAGAATTTAAAGTTTAAGATTTAATTACAACTGTATAATAGCTACAAGCTGTTATAATGTGAAAAATTATCTATTTCACTTTAATCAAATTAAACCTAAACTCTAAATCTTAAATATATTGTAGTAATTACAGAGTAGTTTGATATATTGTAATAGTTATTTGATAGTTATTATAACAACGCTAGAATAAAGAGTATCCTCGAGATAAAATATTTGATGGGTGACCTTTTGACTTTCTTTGAAAAAGGTGCCCATTGGATGATTTGATAAATCAGGGTGTCCTTCTAATTTTTTCCGTCCAGTTAAATTTACTAGTATATAAGTGTCCAGCAATCTCCTTTTTATTGTAAATCAAAGGATAAACTGCTCAATGCAAACAATATTTTTTATTAAATAATCATAAATGATTTCAATATTAAAGCAAATAAAGTATGTAATAAATTCTAATTCAATATTTAATGCATTATTTTTAAATTGATTCTCGTAGAGTCGTAGTAGGTATAAAATTATTGTACATCTCAAACATACCTTAATTATGAAGCATTCAATTTTTAAAACAGGAAAATAGCATTAGTTTATCAAGCAAATTATAAAAGATGATTTAATTATATTATTTTTTCCTAAAGGAGATCCCTTGCTAATTAATCACTTGATTAAGTTGTTTAATTTAATCCGATATAGAAAAAACTATTATTTTTTATGTATGATTAGTCCTTTGTTTAATTCTAGTTATCTAGATCTTCGACTCAATTAATTTTGAAGGTGGGCCAAAAGCTTGAATGATTTCTAGTCTAAGAAAAAAAATATCTTACAGTGTACCGTAATTAAGATTTGAATCGTGAATACTTTCTTAGATCCGTCTCAATTCCTATATATAATGATCGAGCTACTGAACCACACCGATTTAAAAGACAAGCCTCTAGGAGTTCCCTCCTTGTGCTTTTGGATCTTTTTCTTCAAACTTTTCACTTTTCTTTCATGTGCCTCACCTCCACAAAAATGCCTTAGATTTTGTATTGACAGATGAAAACTCCAGGTAGCTTCCTCTAGTACTTTAACATGTTGATATGGTGCAAGTGATGCATAAAAATTAATTAAAGTGGAATTAACCCGATCCTTAATCGATCAAAAGTTAAGATTAATTTTGTTCATGGTAGAGTTAAAGGATTAATCCTTCCTATTTCCTACTAATAGTATATATGAACTTGACGTTTACGTACGTACATGCATGCAGCATTGCATTGCATGCTGTTCAAGTGCGATACGTCGTACTACAAATCCATGCTCATGAGACACTTCTCTTCTCCAAAAGCTCTGCTGCAAGCTTCTTTTACCTTTAATTCTTTCTTCTTCTTCTTTTTTTTTGTTTCACCTTTTTTTCCCCCTTTAACACGTGGAGCACTGTATAAAGACTAAAAGTTTGGAGGTTCTGAAGAGGGGATAAAAAGCCAGTTAGAAAGCAAGATCATATAGATATTCTCTTGCCTAGCTTTTACCTTGATTTTTCCCTTATTCTACTATTTAACTGTGACATGGTAATTTCGGTTCATCGAGTCAGTTTGACTGGAAATCAGAATGCTACGTGCATTCAATGTCTGAACTCTGAACCATAATACATCAAACCAATTTATGTTGACAGTCTTAATTAAATATGCTGAAACAATGAGATGTGTCAGTCATTTATATACATATACATATATAGAACAATAGATGAACACTGAACTATTAGAAAACATGCAATTGGCTTAGTGCAATGGAATACTTAACGACCAGAAACCACAGCTAATTAAAAACAAATAGACACTTAGAATTAAGTGTCTAGAGGTACTCAAAGATCCACTTTCAAATCTGAAGTCTGCAAGAAATAGCTTTGTTTTAGTATGACGCTAGCTGAATATAATAAAGTATTATAATGATCTGACATCCTTCCATCTTCTTGGCATTTGTGCTAATTAAGTAAAGGGTCTCATTAAGTTTATTATCTTCTTTCCTAAAGCACTCAAGAACACTGAAGTGTCTTGCGTACAAGTAAGTTCTAGTGACGAATTGAAACAGCTTCACTCGAAGAAGGAAAAGCAGATCGAGTAAGTCCTTTCTTTCTGTTGGGTTTTATTTGTGAGTTGATGTAGCATTTATCACTTCAAGACAAGCAAACTGGCTCTGTTTTTACACGGTATTTAGCTTCTTCATGGCATCTGAAGAATAGAAAGATGCTTGGGATTCTTTCATTTGTTCTGCATGTTTTGCAGTTTCGAGCTCTCATTTGGGAAAGACGCTGCACAAGAAGATGACAGGCAATGAGACTGCAGATGAGGAACCAGAAGATGCACAAGAAAAGGATGAAGAAGAAGAGATGGAGATCGATGCTCAATACATGTCTGAATGATGGTCCGGGTCCAGGATTGATGTGATGATATTGGTTCCAGCGGCTCAATCAGTGATGAATTCTCTTGTTTTCTCTTTTCTTTCTCCCGTAGCTGAGATATGATCATGGCTTGTACTTGTGTTCTTTCCCAACTGTTCTTGCCTTTGGAGTCTTTCATGGGTTAAACTTTAAGCTCTCGCGTGATCGAAGTGCATGCATGCCTACTGCTGCTAATTCGTCCGATATTGTTTGACAGTGCAGTTTTCCTTCATTACTTCAATATCATGCTACGATATTAATGTTCATTTGAAATGTAAATCTGCAATGTTTTCTTCATCTAAAGCTCTTCTGATCAAGGGCTTTCACATAGATGAAAACGAACTTCCAACCAAGGCCTTAATATATGAAGAGGTCCAAAGCCCTTGTCGTAGTTGTGGGAGCTTTAATTTGTTTCTTCAGGGGCTCAATGGCAGTATCTCAGCTTTGGTTGAAGCTGCTCGCAAGTCACATCCTCCAGGATCAGGAGATTGCAGGAGGTGCATCAACATTGATATACGCTGCATATAAAAAGTGATAGAAATTTGTTTGGATCTTTGTTTTCATTAATTTAGTCAATCTGTGTCTCTGGATACATGTACTATTTCTAAAGAACAGAACAGATAAAAATAGGAGTGTCAAAAAAAATGGATCAGATCCAATCCGTGATCTGATCCAATTAGAAAAAAAAAAAATAAGATTTAAAGTTTTCAGAGTTTGAATTTGGATTGAATCGGATTCAAATTGAGAATTTTGAATCGGATTAAATTCAAATTGGATTTGGATTCGGATTCCGGTTAACTCGGATAATTTAGATTTAGGATTTAAAAGATTTCGAGGACAAATTAAATTTTATTTTAAAAATTAAAATATTTTATGTATGATAATAATAAAATATTAAAAAATAAAGCATTATAAAAAATAGTGATTTTTTTTCATATTATTTGTTTTGGGATTATTCGGGTTCATGTTCCTAGGAATTTAGGGTTGAATTTGAATTTAAGTTGGATTTAGATTGAAATTTTTAATAATATTTTATTTCAACTTTACTCCAAGTTGATGGTTGCTTGCATGATATCTATAGCTATCATTTTGGATTAGATTTGTGAGTTGGCTCACCTCGTGAAACAATTTAAGTGGATTGAGTTAAAATTTTATCAATTCATTTTAATATAAGTTCAGGTGGGCCGACCCGCTTAGCCTACAATCCGCGTGGGTCGGCCCTGTGGCAGGTTTGGATTGGCCTGCGAATTGAGAATTTTTTTTAATTTAAAATTAGAATAGAAAACTCATTGTACTAGTGGGCTTGATCTTATCTAAACCGCAATTCAAACTTAAAATTTTCAACTTGATCCATTTAACCTGTAATACAAGTTTAAAATTTTTAAAAATTTTTTTATATTATTTTATTTTGATATACTCATGGGTTTGACTCACCTAGCTACCTGCAACCTATCTTAGATTTAATTGGGTTAAAGATTTTTCAATCTACCATGTTGATGAGTAAACTCACCCTCATCCCTACCATACAATAAATTTCTGACGGGTTGGCTCATCAATCATAGATTGACCTGTTTGACGCTAGATTTGATCGAACTAATTAAATTTAAAATTTTATTATTTTCTAAAAAATTAGTTGATTTGATTCAATTTTAATTTTAAAATTTCTTTTATGATTAAATTGAATAAATTAAATTAATAAAAATTTAAAAAATAATTTATAAATCCCTAAGTAGATGAATTTATAAATTTCTAATTAATTGATAAATCTTTCATAATATTAAAAAAATTCAGTTAATTTAATTAAAAAATAAAGTAATTGATATTTTATCCGTTTAATTTATTTGATTTTTATTTAAAAATTCAATCGATTCAATTAATTCAAAAAAATTTAATTCAATTCGATTTTGATTAATTCATTCTGTTTAATTTTAATGGGATACTCATCCCTAACTAACTTATTATCAGTGAATGAAACTGCTTGCATGTAGCTAGAAATTAAAGTCGTGAATCATCATCCTCCTCGAGCACATTACAAGAATAATATTCTATTATGTCATTTAATTAATGACATTTTATTTATAATAATATAGTGATAAATTTGTTTTATTTAAAAATAAATATCGTTATATTTATTAATTAATAAACATATACTTTTCCAGAGGTGGTCGGTGAGCCTCACGAGCGACAGGCGGCGGTTCGCGAACGGGCGCTGCCTCGCCGGGCAGCTGCCGCTTCGCCTCGTTACAGGACTTGTAGAGGTAGTTCAGGATGTAATTTCTGATCACAATGCTCTTCATTATTTATGGACCTTGCAAATTCTTTGCCAATGATTTTAACACTATTGAATAAAGAAAAGTGAGGTACTTTCATCCAAATGCGATGATGAAATTGTTAACGTACCAAGTGTAGTGGTAGATCATATGTGCTAAGGTCGTCTTTCCAATCCCTTCTTTGTCAACTATGGCAATCACAATCGGGTTGTTATCATCTCCGTTGTTGGTGGACGGTACTAGTAGTCGTTGAAAGATTGTAATGAGTTTCTCTACATCATCTTCTCTACCCACCACCTCATTTTTCAAGATCTTTGAGTAGTTTTCTTGAAGTGGATTCATCGAGTGCGTGGGGTCCCTCCGAAGACCCATTGCAGATCCTTTGAGAACAAGAGAATTTCAATTGCACAGCATCTCTTCCAAGGGAAGCCCTTCTTTAACCGAAAGTATTTAAATATCAAGAGTAGTTGATTTTTTTTAAAAAAAAAATTAAAATAAAATATCATTTCTAATCTGTAAGATTTGTCAAAGGGGCCTTTATAATTAATAATTGTCAAAATTCTCAAAAATATCCCAAATAAATTAAGCAGCACTAGTTAGATTTTTTTAAAAAATATATTATTTTAATAGGGTTTTATCAAAACAAATACCCCTAATATGTGGGAAATGTCGAAAGGTGCTTAATTATTACCCAATTACATCACTTACTCTCTTTTCCTTATAAAAAATGCCAATAATTGCCTTGAAATTTAGATAAGGCAATAAATAAATGATTTACTATTTTTTTAATAAATCCCAGTTAGTCTCACGATTTACTGTTTTAAACAATAAAAGAGGTAATTTCATATTTAATTTGATAAACAATTTTTATTTTTGAGAAAAATAAGGAGAAATTAGTTTACTCCATTCATAGTTTTAAAATAATTTGACAAATTGAAACTTTTTCTAAAGATTAACAATTTAATTTAATAAATGATAGAAGATTGAAAATTTATTTCATTTTATCTATTTCAATCATCAAGATATTTGATAAATAATTCAATAAATAAAAAAATAAAAAGGAAAATTGCCCATTTGCTAATAACTTTATTTTTTAATATTTTTAAAAGGAAATTTTGATTTAATTATTTTTAATACAAATTATTTCACTAAATCACAAATTAATAAAATTATCCATCTTTTAAACACATATCGTCACATCAAAGAATTTTATGATAACAATAACATAAAATCATTTTTTTGTTAATTTTAATAAACACTACTGGTTATTTTTTGTCATATGGATGATATAAAAATATATACATGGATGACAATCTATAAATTCAGTTCTTGCAAGCAATTAATTCTTTGTTATATGGATGACAAGTATCTATGCCAAAAAGGGAAAGAGATAAAATAAAAAAAACAAGAAAAACTGGATTAATTTTCTTCAAAATCTATCCTGTAAAAATAATTGCATTATTAATCTTAAATTAAAGACAATATTATGTTATGTTATCACTTCAAACGATAAATTTTTATCAAAAAGAATGTACAGAGTAAAAGAACAATCAACAATTCGATCATGTATCCTATAGAAGATACATTGAATTCATCAAATGAGTAATTGATCAATACACTTTTGTTCTTACATTGCTTCTAATTCCTTAAAACCATGCAATAACACAGTGGAAAACGCAAGTAACTAAATTTGGCATTTACTGCAGAGTTTAAGCCAACCAAACTTGTAGCTTTGATCTCAAACATCGAGCTGGAGCATGATATAGAATTATATATTCATCATGCTATTAGAATTCAATCTGATAGGAAGACCACGTCTAATAGCAGCAGTGGATTGCATACAATGAAACATTTGAAATAATAATATTATGGCAAGGAAATGACTCGACTCACATCCATCTAATGTCCCCATACAAGTATTGCTGAAGTAAACTACAACTCAAAAAAATTCTGAAACTAGTGACCGAAGCAAGGGCATCAAGGTTCAGCAAGTAAAGCAAAAATCAAAAGAAGAGCATTTCTAGAAATGCAAAACATTGTTGTAAACTGAACCAATTTGCAGTGTCTAATGCACACTCAAAGCACAAAGTGCGATACAGCGCTGAGCTAGATGGCTGATAAATATGTTTGGCAATGTAAATCAAGAAAAATTTCCGGCATGAAACATGAAGGAACTTGCATAATAACATTATTTGCCTGCCAACCCACAACTGGTACTATCTCATTCTGTCTTTTACTTTTTTTTTTTTTT
The DNA here is from genome assembly GCF_044706935.1 of Curcuma longa. Taxonomy (NCBI): domain Eukaryota; kingdom Viridiplantae; phylum Streptophyta; class Magnoliopsida; order Zingiberales; family Zingiberaceae; genus Curcuma; species Curcuma longa. The sequence goes on along the minus strand of NC_133862.1, from coordinate 9,079,835 downwards.
CTTTTTTACTTCCTTCGATTAGAATAGCAAAGATTGGAGGCATTAGATAGGGCAGGGTGGGACTTCAAGGGTCGAGCCAGCCTGAATCTGGCCCCAACCAATCAGACGCCAATGCTTCTCAACTCGCCGACTAAGTGCAACCTTTTCGCCTCTGCTGGTGCACACAGGAGCAGTGAGTTGCAGCTTAGCCAAATCATTCTTCACTGCGACAACCCGAGCCCCAGTCGACATGGAACCTATGTTGAGCATCAGGATCTCACTCTTGGTCAGTTTGGAGACTTTCCCTTGCCTCTCAGTTCCTTTTGTCCTGACACCCAACAGCCGGCGGAGAAGAAAGAAGTTCACCTGCAACATCAAGTCAAAACATTTGACATCCAGAAGTCACCTAGACAACCATTTATGCCGGCTGCTGTTCCATCTTTTAGTTCTAACAAAGGCCAATACCATCAATTTAAGGTCATTATGTCCTATTTAACATTTCTTGATGTCTCCCTAGTCTTGTTCTTCACAAAACTCCCCACCTTTTTATTCAGTGATATTTTCATCAATAGAAAACTAATTCAAAAGTCATATTCGAACAAAAGACCACCACAAAATAAAAAAGAAACTGGTTCTCAAAATATTTGCATTCAAAGGAAGCAATTTCTGTGGCAAATTTAGCATTGCTTATTTCATTAATCGTGGCATTCATAGTTAGTCACAGCGAACTACTTTTTTCATTGTAATCCTTGGTTCATTATTAATATAATCCTTTAGCCATTTTCAAATTATCAAAGTTGAGCTTATTAACTAATTTTCATTGGAGACTCGTTTTCAAATTATCAAAGTTGAGCTTAAACTAGCATTGGAAACAACACGGAGAAGTCATCTTGAATTTGCCATCTGGGGTTGGGAAACAAGCTCTTATCCAAGATAGCATACAAATTGGCCAAATTTCATAGTAGATAATGGTCCCAAAGGATGTGTATCTTCTTTGTTACACAGCTCAATCTTTCTGAACTCACAACTAATGGTTACTGATTTATAAATTGTTTAATGCCAAACTAAGTTCTAAATTGAACTGAGAAGATTTAAACTAACTATACTTCACATAAGTTGCTAGGACTATAGAGAAAACAAAATCAATGGAAGACTATTAAGTATCAAAAGCAAACATAAGTTGCTTCAACAATTGAAGAAACAACCAGGCAATTAAAAGGACTGATAAAGTATCAAAAGCAAAGTAAGAATGTAACCTACCTCAAGCTCTACAAATACATCAGGCAGTGAACCCACTTCACCAAGCACCTGGCCAACCAATCTATCAGCACGAGTCAATGTAGGGTCCATTGTTGTACCCACACCAATGAGTCCACCAGGTACAGCAAATTGTAGCTCATTTTGCTCAGCATACAAGGAAACAATCCTTGAGTAGATAGGGGTGCACTTTATATTCCCACTCTCATCTTTGATAACAATACCAGGTCGAACTTCAATAAATTGGTTCACTTTCAAAACACCCTGTATAAACCATTGCCAATGACATTATAAAAAAATAAAGAATGTATAGAATACTTGCAAATAGTATAAGAAATAAGGGAAAACTTCGAAAGACATGTTTAAGATAGTACATACATGTATTTAGACGACCAATAAATATTCCAATTAGGCAATATAAAATTATGATAAATATGCACATTAAACGAGGAAAAAGAAAATAAAAAAGGCTTAGTTAACAATAATAAAATAGGATAATGGTAAATTGACTTAGGAGGATCTATACACATAAAATACTTGTAAATATCATTCAACTTTCATTAAAATTGATGAAAGTCATGTTACATACCCTTAGGATGCTTCCACCGGCAACACCACCTTTTATCTCATCAACCTCTGAGCCAGGCTTGTTCACGTCAAATGAACGGATAACAATCATATTAGGAGGGGAAGTAAAATTCCTTTCAGGAATGGGAATTTTCTTAACTAGATACTCGCAGACAACATCGATATTATATTTTAATTGAGCAGATATTGGCACAACTGGAGCCCCATCAGCAATAGTCCCCTGCCATTTTTTTCATATTCTAACTCTGTTGTCAACTTAATCTGAGATTGGAAATGGGAAAAAATATAGTTTTTTGTTAAAGGTTGACCTGAATGAACTTCTGGATTGCCTCATGTTGATTGATGGCAGCACTTTCCTGAATAAGATCAATCTTATTTTGTAGAATAATTATATGTTGAAGTCGCATGATTTCAACAGCAGCCAGATGCTCAGATGTTTGGGGCTGTGGGCAACTTTCATTGCCAGCTATAAGAAGCAAAGCTCCATCCATGATTGCAGCACCATTAAGCATGGTAGCCATAAGAATATCGTGGCCCTATCAAGAAAATACAAACAATTCCAGAATCAAAAAGAAAATTGTCAAACTTTTGCTTTAGTTCGCAGAGAGGAAAGTAACTGACTGGACAATCAACAAAGGAAACATGTCTTAGAAGTTTCATCCTTGTGTTCTCAAATCCAGGAACGTCACACAAAGGACTGTCTTCTTTTCCACTTCCGTAAGCCCTGCATAAGCATATGGCATCAGCAATTCAAGACATAAGAAAATAACTTTTTTTTAAAAATGCCACTTTGGTTGCTCTGAAACATACTTGTAGCACATTGGCCGAGGGCATCTCTCATCTTCACATTTATAAATCTTTGCATTGGCATATCCAAGCTTGATAGTAATATTACGCTCCAATTCATTCTTGAATCGAACAGTCTGGAAACATCAAGCCAATCATTAGATAGATTTTGTGTATGGTCTATTCTAATTAAAACAATTTAGTGCAATTAGAATTTCAAAATATACTCTAATAGCAGATTGTCAATCAAAAAGAGATTGTATTGACAATATTTGTCTCATGTATTCTGGTTGCTAATATGAGTATTCATATCTTTTTTCTATTGATAGCAAATATTCTCAGTGCTGTCACAAGATTCTGAGTATTCCCAACTTTTAACATAATTAAACTTGGGTATAGACACAATCTTGTCTTCTAACATGAATAACAACAATATGTTGTTGGCACTTGCAGATTCAGACTCTATATCAAGACATCCTGGACCTCTGAGTCAACATAAAAGCAGTACGAAAAATGGAAAATCATTCTTGCAGCATTTATGTGAAAATTGATAATTAGATACAATAAATGCAGGGGAAAAAGTTAAAATGTCAACAGATAAATAGAAAAGGATGTTGTTGGACCCTTCCTAGTAACCATTGTAAGATGATAAAAAAGATGTCCTGTTACTGAAAACAAGAATCAAAAAGCCATAAGTTCATAACATTGTTGTTAAAATTATCTAACTCGTATCAAACATTGAAACAGACATGAACAATAATCTTGATTCTTGACAACTGTAGAAACTATGCAAAAGTATCTTACCAATATGTTGACTGATTCAAACTAAAGAAGTACCTGTACACCAGATATCGCTTTCACCACAGTCGACTTTCCATGAGCCACGTGACCAATGGTACCTAATGTAAGTTCAATAGAAAATTGCAAATTAGCATTTAAACAAAAGAAATAGCAGGATATCAAGACAAAGAATGAAATATGTTCCTATTGTGTACTTTGGAAATAAAGAACTTAAAAAAAAACCTTATGAATCAAACTATGCATATGCATTTGGTTTGACAGAGTTAAGATTTATATTTGATGGTTCAGCTTCTAAATTTTAGAGAGAGAATTTCTGAGTAATAGAGAGGATTTTTTTTTTCAGGTCAACTAAATCCTGAGATTTATAGGGAAAAAACAACAGTAAGTTGTCATTTTCTGAACTATTTGGTGTCATCTCTATGGATCTTATCCTACAATTGATAAATACAGTTAAGATTCATGATCATAAAGTTTAGACACTTTTTACACTGATCATCAATGCCTAACGATAGGCAACATTAAAGTTAAAGAGTAAAAACATCAATGATAAATTTCAACACTGTCAATCATCTTTAGCATGTGAAATGGTAACAAAATAATGTATTAGGAAAAATTTTAAACATAAAAACTCTGTAGTAGGTACAAACTTTCTTATTCGATTCCCAGTTGGAAAGATCTACAGTTGAGTTACAAGGGTTGAAAGATAGGAGAGGGAAAGGGTCACAAAATTGTACGTGAATCATGGTTCAGTTTTATACACTCCTATGTTGCTTTCCATTCTGCATTCTAGTTATCTATCCAGGTACATTGGGCCTAAAGCCAAAACTCACCAATATGAACTTTACATTACCCAGTGTTAATTTAAACGACGTTAATTTTTTCTGAAATTACTAGAAAGATAAATAGCAAGAGAGACAAGCTAGCGTCTCCACATGTGTCTAATTTAAAATCAATATGAGCTTTGTGGAAATAGAATAGGAAACACACACTGCATTTGGAATTCTTAAAGTATAAAACAGACATCATAGCACTTACCAATGTTAATGGTAGCCTGACGCGAGATAACTTCTGGCGACAATGGATGAAGCTTTGTAACATCCAGTTTACTCAAGTCCTGCTCCATCAACCCTTTTCGAGACATTTTCGAAGCGAACGACGAACCGGTACTCTCTGAGAACAACGAAGAGAAATTTACAGGCATAAAGCATGCGTTTACTCAAGCACTACTACTCTCACATAACAAACAAGAATCAAAGTTAGTTCTTTCCCCCTTGTTTCGATATTTTCCTCAACGCCGATTACGAAATCGCATAAAAAAGAGGCATCCAAGGATGAGAGACTTAACTGGAAGAGAAATGGTATGAATTTGGGAGAAGAGGTGAGAAAAACCTTGACGGAAGAAAGAGCCGACGGATTCCTGGAGACTGGCGATGAGGCGGTGAAGCTACGGCGGCGACCGACGGGTTGGAGAGCGTTGAGGCGGCGTCGATGCGGCCGGAGGAATTGGGGATTAGGGCATATTTCCAGATCTAATATATTCGCATCGTCTTGTGGTTGGATCAAGCCAAGTTCGCGACTTGTGGTCGAGTCAAATGAAACCCAACAAATTTGGTCAAACCGTGGTCTGAGGTGTTTACTTGAGCAGAAAGGGGAGGGGGAGCGTGGAGGGAGGAAGGAAGGAAAGGGATATCGTAGAGCATTTGGTCAAAACGTCATTCTTTATGTTTGTTAACGTCATTATTAAATTTTACTAATAACTCTAAGCCTTAAATTTTGAAAATATAATTAAAAAATTATTTTAAGTTATTTAAAATTATTTTTAAATGTTGTAATGGGTTTAAATAAAATTGATTAAAAATTAGTGTCCATCATTTATCTTTTTGTCATACCAGTGGTCTATTTTCTAATTAAGATCAAATGAATGTTGAATTATCATAAATACTTTTACGATCTTTGATTATCCGAAATACTTTTACCATCTTTGATTATTCAATCAGGCAGAAAGTAATTGATCCTGTAAGATTCTTTAGTGATTACGTGGATAGCGTGTGGAGGAGAGATTTAGATAAGTGTAGTGAAGTGGGATAAGCATAATCATTACTTAATTTTTGAGATTTTTTCATAAACCAAAGTCCAACTTCCTATTTCGGTCTTGGCATGCCGTCGACACCTTGGGCCGATCTTTGCTTCAGTCTCAATATCCTTTCTGCATCATGTGCCGACTTCATACTTAGATCTTGACATACTTTATGGATCATATGCCGACCTTCTGTTCCAGTCTCGACATGTTTCCTGCGTCACGTACCAAATGTGTTTTTTTAAAAACTAAAGGAATGTGTTTTGGTATCCTGGAATATTTTCTGAAATAGATTCTAATATTTCAGTGAACAGTTGTTATAAAAATGTGACTCATATCCATGGACAGAGATATGCACACATCTATCATAGGTTTCTCAAGTCATCAAACTCCTTTCTCACGCCAAATCATAACTTGAGCGTCAGAGTGGTTTGCCGTAACTCACCTCTGACGTCATTCTAATTATTTATTTGAGTGCTTTGGAGGTCTATTCATCTTTCTCTACCATCCTTTCCGGAGGAGCATGCACATCGACAGTTCTTGAATCAGTGTTTGAATCATTTATGATGTATTGGCCCGAACATTAATATTTAACTTTTACACATGTAAAAATTGATAATTATTTTTTACATATTTAGAAATTAATTGTTTCTATAAAAATATGATAATTTAATTAAAATAATAATTTAATAAATAAAAAAAATCAAATTATATAATATTTATTATATTTAGAAAAATAGAAATAAATATTCAAATCTCCCCACACGGTCAGTCTCACGATCAACTGTGAATACCCTCCTTGGTCATGATGCAGGAGGATATTGCATGACTAATTTGAACCCTTGATCTCTTGTGCAACTTTTTTTTCAGCTATGTCTTTTCTTTTTCTCAATTTACTTATAGATGGTTATAAGTTTGATCATGTAGAGCAGTTGGAACGATGAATTTCTTTTTTTTTTTTAAGAAGAAAAATGAGACCTTTTCTTTATTTTTTTCCCTAAAAATTATGCTTTTGATTTTTTTTTTTTTAAAAAGTAATAAAAAAACTTTAAGCTGTTTAAATGTCCATTGATAACTGTGCCTGCTCATTAAGCTCCCAAACCAACACGTTGCCAACTGATCACCATCTGTCATGAAGAAAGCTCATCTTCACCATCTGTCATCGAAGGACATTGATTCATGGAAGGGAAATATACACTTTTAAAAATCATCAAAAATTCTCGATTTCTTCTTATATATCTTTACTCTCTGCATTCACGAATTGCGTCCTGTAAAACGAGCAAGCGTGGCTGAGGCAGCGAAGCAGTGCAGTGCAAAACCTTCAAGATCTTCATGGAGAGGAAGAAGCTGAGCATAATGCTCATGGCGGCTCTGCTGCTGCTGCGAGCTGCCTCGGCGTGCACTGGAGATCACGACGAGGGCTGCAACTGCAAGGACTGCATCGTGAACCTGCTCGACTGCGACTGCCCCGGCTGCCGGTCGATCCTCCGGTGCCTCGCCGGCTGCCTGTGGAACGGAGTCCCGCAGAGCAAGTGCGTGAGCACCTGCGACTCGCCGGCCGGCAGCCGTCCCTGTCTCTCCGACTGCAAGAAATGCTTGAGCGTCTGCAAGTGCACGTGCGTACGTGGCCGTCATGTAAATTAATTAATTAATTAATTTTAGTTAATTGTAATGAAGATGATTAATGTATTTGCGCTAATTAAGCTTGTAGAGCCCAATACGAAAGTAATGGGCTTCAAGGTGACCATAGCCCAATTATGCTTATCAGCCCATTAAAAATGCACGTGATTCTCACGTGATATCGCCGAGAAGAAATTTTCCGATCGTTTTCTTGCGGTTCATCTAACGAAGTCCGACGAAATGGACGAGCGGCCGGTGAAGGGCGATAGCCAGGAAGACGATCTCGTTCTATCTCTACGCCGTCTGGAGATCTCCGATAACGCCAAGGGCTTCGTGGATCTTCTCTCCCAGCTCAGCTCCGCCACTACGCCTCTCACGGACGCCGATTTCCGCGCTCGCTTCGCCGAACTCGCCGCCCTCGGTGACAACCACTTCGTCGTCGTCGCGGAGGACCGGCGCAGCGGGAGAATAGTCGCCACTGGCAGCGTCTTCTTGGAGCGGAAGTTCCTCCGCGGCGGCGGGAAGGTCGGCCACATCGAGGACGTCGTCGTCGATTCCGCCTTCCGCGGACGGCACCTTGGGCAGCGGGTGGTAGGATTCCTTCGGGATTACGCCAAGGCTTCCGGTTGCTACAAGGTCATTCTCAATAACACGACGGATCTGAGGTCCTTCTACGAGAAGTGCGGTTTCACTGAGAAGAACATCCAGATGGCCTGCTACTTCTGATCGTAGAGTGTGTCCACGATCTACTACTTTCCGGTAATCCTCGATCTGTATGCTTTCCGATCGAAAGATTCCTACTCTCTTTTGCATGAACCGTTGCTTGCAGAATGCTTATTTGGAGTACTTTGAAGTCCCAAAGATGCAAAAAGCACTAAAATTTGAATGCTAGTCATGTGAACTGGGCTTGTTTAACTCATAAAGTCATGTTTTTGACTATGCCCTTATTGGATTTCATAAGGCCTTCACCATTTCCCAACAAGAGAGGCCATAACAAATGTGCAGGTTTTATGCTTTTTGTACTTTATTATATCATCAACTTCTCTGAGTTCAGTTGGTCCACTCCACTTGCCCATGTTAATGCATTCTATCACCTGGAACGAGAGTAGAACTAGTTAGATTGGTAGATTGCTGTGTTTTTATATACAACATTCAGTTTGCTTCTTACTGCATATCTTAGATGCATGACATCTGATTTAAGAGCTGCATTCTCATGACCTTCTTTGTCTGCACGCTTATTGACTTTGTATACTGGCCATGAGTATATTTGCAATTCCTATGTATCTATTCTTAACTTGCCTGGATTCAAGCTCAATTTCGGTATAGTGATTGAGTTGCTCTCTTGGTTATTGTGCTTTTTTAATGATTCAACTTTCTTTCCCTACAACTTGCCTCTCATATCAATTCTTTCATGCCATCACCTATAAAGTATATATCATCATTATCAACCTTTTTCATCCATTTTCATGAGGGTTTGGTACCAGAATTGCTGTTTTCTTAGGAAAAAATTGTCCCTCGAGAGGATAACCAGCCTCTTTAATTTGGCTGACAGCTCCACAAAATCTTTGTTTCAGAAGAGAAGCAGATCTAGCACCTAGTAAGTTACAAAATTCTTCAGAACATAAGAATTCTCTCTTTTTGACGGCCCATCGCCCCTCCTCGCCTGCTTTACAATCAGTTAACTTCTTTTTAAGGGAAGCCACTTCCGATTGTGAGGCTTCCGGTTGATTCTGTACTCCTTGAGATTTCCAGTTAGCTTCTTGTTGAAGTTTGTCAGGTTCATTTAACTTCTCTTGAAGATAAAGGAGTTGCTCTGAGTAATAAACGGCTTCACTTCTTGAGTTGCTGTTCTAGTTGAGTTAGAAGCTCCTTCTCACGGATTTGCATCTTGTTGTATTGCATCACTGATAATTTCCACATCTGAATGAAGCTAAACATTGCACAGATGCCAATAAGCTTAGCCTGTAATCTGCTTCTAGTTGATACCTATACTTCAACATTCATAAAAAGGTCAGATAATCATATATACACATTAAATAGGTAGATCACAAAAGAAATTAGTGGTTATCTAAATTCCAGATGGTAAATATCTACCGTGGATCTCATTCTCAAAAATTGTTTATGATTAGTTATAATTGAACAAAAGGATGGTGCTGACCTTGGTGAGGCACAAAGCCCTTTGATTAATTCCTGCCTTCCTAACTCATGCTAAGTTTATTCCCTAAACAATTTGATTGAACAAAATGAATGAAGACTGTGTTGTCACTTACCTTATGCAAGGGTGGAAAGGCTCAAATGAGATATATCTTGCCATGTGTTTTACTAGTCGTAATTTTGTGAAATGGCAGAGATACACTGCTAAATTACAGTGAAGATGATGGTTGGCTCTGCCTAGCATATCTTTCTAGTTTATGTTTTTAATAAATTGTTCATTTGGTGCAAGGTCGTGTTTCAGTCGTAGGGTAGGATATTCTTTTTGTCATTATGTTGAACCTCCCAGGATTCTTGACTGGAAATAAAAGAACAGAAATATTCAATCACGATAGAACAATTTATGGATTGAGATCATGTATAACTGGATATCTTGTTTTCAAACTCAATGATTTACGAAGCAAAGACAGGATCTGGATTAAGGAAACACTGTTATCAATGAACTGTCGAAGTTGGTTGTTGTCATTGCTTGTAGAAACACTGTTATTCCCATTTTTTATTTACAATATTTTTCTTAATAAATTTACATTTATTTTTGGGTATAATTAAAAAATGCTGATAAGTTTTTCTCTTTTTTTTTTTACTTGAAAAAAATTTCACAATTACACTTTTGGTTTTATTTTGCACTCTAAAGAAAATACTAAAGCATTCTTGCATTCTATAGGACAATTGTTCTTTTAAAAAAAACTGATTATTTACCATACTAGAAATGATATTTAAAAAACATATAATATATTTTGAATCATAAGATACAATATGTCCTTTTCTTTTGCACTCCACTGTTTTTCTTAGATTTTCTTTTATTCTTTTCTTCTTATTTTAGGAGGACTAAAAATGTATCCCGTAAAAAATAACTCAGCCGAGCATTAAAAATAGGGTATTGATGCTTTTCAGAACAATCATCCCGCTATACCCCGAGGACTTATCTTGTAATTTTCAAAGAAATACAATTGGACAATATGTAGTATTTTTTTAATAATTCAAATATCTAATTTTTGAAATAGTTTAATATCCAATTTTACAAAAAAAAATATCAATAGTAAATCGGAAATAATTCTCATCTTCTACCTGCATTCCCGTGCCTTTGACTCCGGAAATAACTTAAAAGTGTCTGAGCCTGGAAAAGTCAAGGAAAAAAAGAATAAAAATCATGTGTAAATAACAGTTGCTGCAGGCTCATATCTAGGAAGACTAATTTAAGCTGTTGTAAAACATCAACACAATTATACACAATTACTAATATGATTAACTACCAAGTAGCTACCGTAAAGCAAACATAATTTAAGCCTGGCTGGCTGAAATCATCAAGTAAGCCTATCTAGAAATCAGGAAAAGAAAGGGACTGACACACACAAAATAAAAAAAAATGATAAATCCCAGTCAGTCTCATGGACTCAATCCCTGGAGGTGGTCGGTTCGGTCCCACAGAAATTTCCCACCGACCACCATAGTAAATCAAGAAGCACATACGACGGCCAATCCAGATGCCCAGCATCCTTTGATTGCGTTCTCCATTTGGAAGAAAGGCACACAAAATAAGCTTCCATTTACAAAGGATTGTTGTGCCAATCAAAAAAAATTGAGGAAGGCCTAAGTTCTAATTGTACCGCAAGACAAAGGTAAAAAAATACCAAGCAGATACTCGAGCTGTGAACATATAAGTAGGTTAACTTGTGTGCAAATCAGGAACAAACAAGTAATCTTCGGTTGGATAATGAAATCCAACTAGGAATTTTGTAGGTAAAAGTTGAGCTATTGTTTATTCACAAACACAAATAAGAAGATCGAGTGTCAACCTTAACTTCCAACTATTCAAAACCAATGGATGAGTGGAATAATAAGGGCACAAAATACTAACAATGATTATATAGATTAAGCTAAAGGAAAATAGAAATGATAATACCTTTTCTTTGGCTCGTGGCGTGCCAGATTGTGATAATGTTACCAATGGGGGCACAGCACCTTCCTGCAGAACAATGCTACAATATCTGCTACTATTTGTGCATAGATGAAGCAAAGCTGAGGCAGCATTTTCTTTTCCCCTGGCAGATCCCAACTCAACAACCTCGACAAGCCCTGTGATGCCACCAGCTTGGCCAATGGCAGTTCTCCCTTCTGGTGTGGTAGCAAGGTTCGACAAAACAGCCACTGCCTTGTCAACCATACCAGCTGCTGGGTCCATCAGCTCAACTAAATACCTGACAGCTCCAGCCTGCACAATCCGTTCTTTATTCTCATGAAATATTGACAAATTGAACAATGCTGTTGCAGCATCTTTCTTTCCTCGAGGAGTCCCATTAGCTAACAATTCTACCAAAGGTGCAATAGCACCAGAGCGTCCAATCCTAACCTTATTTTCTTCAATTACTGAGAGGCTGTACAATGTTGCTGCTGCATTTGCTTTCGCTTCAGCATTACCTGTCTCAAGTACATGAATCAGCGGATCAATGGAATTAGCATTTCCAATGGCAATCTTATTGTTGTCATTAATTGACAAGTTTAGAAGAGCTGTTACAGCATTCTCTTGGGTCTGGGGATCTGTTGAATAAAGCAGTCCAACTAACAAACTTATAGCTCCACAGTTTGCAATCACAATCCTATTTTCCATGTTGTGCCTAGCAAGAAGGCGCAACTCTCCCGTAGCATTTCTCTGGATGTCGACAGAATCACTTTTCAAACCCTCAATTAACTTACGAATTTCAGATTCAACACCTGATAGATCAGACCTTGAATCCAAAGATTGAGAAGAGTGGATATGTGGTATTGATGACCGTCTCCGCATATTTTGACTTCTAGAACGAGCCTCAACAAATCCAAGTGGAAACTTAGGTTCTTGCTGTGGAGCAGAGGAAGCTTGGGAATCCTGTGCAAAATCCCCTGAAGCATCACTGCTATAATGGGTCAGATCGCTTGAAACCCATGAAACCAAGTTAGCATCTCCAGGTTGTTCGATATTATCATCAGTTAGATCCTGTTCTGATTGGCCGACAATTTGGCTGCCAGAACAAGCATTCCTCAGTTCCACATTAGACTCGTTGTTGGTTTCAGTAGCTTCTAATGACACTCCTGAATGGTTTGTCTCCAATCCATTGGCCATTTGCAAAGTTGCTACATTAGAGGAGGAACTATGCTGAGGGGATACATGTTTTTCACTAACACAAGTCTCCTGAGATGTCAAACCATTTGATGAATGTGCATCCTTATGTGAAGTTGCTTTCCCAGAAGATTCTGGAGCCCTTGGAATGTTAGTGTTGATAGCATGACTAGTATGAGAGACAATAAGATCATTAGTACTCACATCTGTAAGATTCAAGAATGAAGGAAGATTTGAACTCGTCGAATTCAGTGGATCAGGAAGCTTAATGTCATTTGATTCACACCAGTTTGCAATTAGTGCCTTAACAGTATAATTTGGAATCAAATTTGTATGTCCAAGTGTTTGATGTGTTCTAGGACAAACATTGATGCCCTGATCAAGCCATTTTCGTATGAAAGCCCGTTCATAAGTTTGACCAGAAGCCACAATGACTGGATCAGACATCAGATCTAGAGAAAGTGGGCAGCAGAAGTCAGCAGGAACAGACACACCATTGATAGTGTGCACCTGGTGGATCTTAGTATAGCAATCATGCATATAAGTGACAAGAGCAATGAAGCCATCGATATCCTCTATTTCAATCAGGGTATTGCTGCAGCCAAGCTTCACTTTGAGCTTCTCAAGTGTGACAACCTCCATCAGTAATTCTTCATTAGACAACAAGCTCAGAGAGTATGAAATCATATCTAAATACTCAGAACTAGAGGAACCATTGTCTGACTGATCCCTAATTGCTTTTTCAATGACAACAGATATTTGCTTCTCATCCATGCATTGAAGTTCCTGCACAGTACATAGATGTTATTGTGGATAAATACAACAAAAAAGGACAAAATCCAGAACTTAATATGTTCCAGAAAAAGCATTTGAAAACCACAAATTGTTTATTTTCTCCATTACCTTGATGCATTTTACAGCCATACTATCTATAGGAGATGGAAGCGCAGAAGTAACCAGTTGACAAATGTCATGCATAGAAGAATAAATCTTTGTCACAATGGTTTCCATCTGCAAAACCTGCAGTAAGCAAATGAGTAATGATTACAATTAAACTGTGATCTTGAAGAGCCTACCAGTTCCTGACAGGGAAACGCAAGTTTCTTATATCACTAAATGCAGTAAGAGTTCCAGTAGTTATATGACTACTATTGTGTTGGATGCTCCGAACGAGGTAACTCATCAAGAGGTTCTTTTAGGGTTAAGTATTATGGCTCAATTAAAGGGCCTTAGTCTCCAGAGAGGGTCCAATAAGTGAGATAAGGTGAATCTCTCGTGGTACAAAACTTGATTTCATCTCTAGATCTTGTAAGGATAGAGTATAATATTCTCTTAAATCTTATATTATATATATTTTTCCATCCATCATGCATGTATGACAAAGAGACCATACAACCACAGTGTGAAGTATGAAATGGATGATATCAAAGATAGAACACCAAATCTCATCAATCTAATAGTACATCTAGAAAGGAACCTGTCGTATCTGTGTGAGCCCATGCAACTTCATAAGTGTTACAGGGAAAAAAATAGGTTACATGCAGTCTGCTTTCCTATATATTATTAATCAATGAATAGTAGATCCATACATTAATGGCATTTCCATTTAGATTCATAACACTTCCCTTTCCCTTAAGTTGGTTCAGATATATTGTGGGAACTCACATTTGTTATAGATATACTAAATTCTGAGTTGGTGAGCAAGCCTACTAGCTAATGAGCTGATACATAAGATGGCAATCTATTGGATTATATTTTCTCTCTAACGAAGTGGTTATCGGTTTCTATGAATTTTGTTCTCTCATAAAACACTATAAAGGCCTATGTACGTCTTAGTTGTAATAGAGCTCCATTGGATTTATGAGAGCATGACCCATATTGACCCAAAAAAGCTGGATATGACTCACTACAATCTGCCCCATACTTGACCTGACTATAATAATCTGCCTCTTTCTCTTTCAGGAAATTAGATTACCTCCCAAAGATTACCTTCCCAAGAAACATGGTAACTTGTTGTGGATCTTTTATCTATAGGAGATTCGCCCAATCTATGTCAGTGTACCCCACAATTTGAAGATACAGACAATCATGAAATAACAGATCTTATTGGAGCATTCTTAAGGCAACATAGAATTCTCATGATTGTTTCTCGATGATCATGACATGAGATTCTAAAACATGACTGATCACATTGAATTAAATAAAATGCCAGATAAAGACTAGCTAGCTGAAAAATCTGGTTTAGTAGAGGAAAATTCCCCAAACATAAATCATTATATTTGAGTAGAGACGAGAGACAAAACTATAAAAAATTTCCTTGGAGAGACGAGAAGGGCCTTTTATTGAAAATAAAACCATTATGATAATAAGGAACCTCAGACCCTAACTATGTAGTGTACTGTAAGCATGTCATGCTGATTGTTAATAATTCTTGACAGCCTCATGAAACAAACAGAATTTCACTCAACAAATTTGCATCTAGATTTAACATGTTCAGGCGGACAGAGGTTAGCAAGGTTAGACAATGAAGCCGTTCCACTACTTTTTCTTCATCCTCTAGAATAGCATGATAGTTTCTTTTTTTTTTCCAGAGCCAACTAACAATCATCTAAACTAAGAGTTTACATTGTAGCTTTTTAGCAATCTCTAAACTGTGCGTATAAGTAACTAAATGAGGAAAAGTGACATTTGTATGAAATTTGCAATTTGTTTTCGCTATTAAAGATGCTTGATAATTGTTATTGTGAGCAAAAAAATTCACGAAGCATCTCAGCAAAATAATCCTGTTCAAAATCAATAAGAACCTTCCATTTTGATCAGCTAAGTTAAAAATAGAGATAAAAAGAATTATGGGTTTGCTTGAATAAAATTGTGGTAAAGTTCTTAGAACATAAATGCAATTCATTCCATAGAATAATCTTAAAGGGAAGATACTAGGTATAATAAACAAGTTGATCTACTTACAAAGTAAATTTTACTTGTCATTAGATGCCAACTCAGGACCAGTCCCCTTGCTTCATCAATTGCAGCATCAAGTTCAGCCAACGCTTTGACTAGTTGCACATCCAAAGATACCTCCGAAGCAACAAGTTCATTACATACTGGTTTAAAATTCTCAAGGATGTGGTTGATTTTTTGACAGTATCTCTGAACTAATTCAAGTTGTACATGGCCGCCGGAAGATACAAGACCAAACTCAGTCACACTATGTAGTAGTGCCTTCAATGATGATGGCTCCATTGTATCTACAAAAATGTGAAAGACAATAAGTATACTTCACAAGATTCAGAATCCTTCAGAGTTAAAACCATTCATGAATTTACATACAAAGACAATTAACTAAAACAACATTTAACATCGGCAATTTTAAATTTAGGTAGGCCATCCAAAATTTTTAGTTAACCAATCGATCAATTTTTTTTAATCATATATCAGTTATAAACCAAAGTGCCGACCCCACCTAGTAGAATAAGACTTGGTTGTTGTTGTTGTATCAGTTATAAACCAAAGTCTATGGCAGATTAACATCAATATTAAAGATGGAATAGAATCCAACAAAATGCAACTTATTAAACCCAAGTTAATAAATTACCTATGTTCTTGCTCAGTCAAATCACCGGTTTCTCTTCTGCCTTCCTCTCCTTCTTTATAACTTTGAAAAGAAAAAGAAATTAGTAGGTAATCATGATTTGTTATTAACTTTGCATGCATTCAGAGAAAGGAGAACAACTGTTTTGAGTACCTACTCATTATTAAAGAAGCTTAGTGTGAGGATATGTTTTAAATAGCATGGACCAAACCACAACTGCCTGCATGCCATCATTTTTTATGGCTAATTCAAGACATGGTCATCCTCAAGCAAAAAATGCTTCACAAACACAATTCTCGAAAGTAGCGCATAATAGAGAAGAAGCAAATGTGGCCATGGCACAAAAGAGTCCAATTATACGAAACATGGGAAGGAATTGTTTTTCTGGGTAAAAAAAAAAAGACTAGTATTAAAAAAGACTCCACATGAGTGGCTAACACCTGCACCTATTCATGAGTAGTTGCCACCAACACCCACTCGCAAAGGGGCATCGCCCATATCCCCACACGAATGGCGACCACCACTGCCAGCATGCCTTATGAATGGCCATTGTGTCCCCTCCCCCTTATGAGGAACCCCTGCCGACCTTCCAATAATCAAGCAACCATTGCCTTCACCCCTCCTCCCTCCACCCTTAGAAAAAAACAGTAGCACTAGTCAGTAGCCCTTCCAACCACATCAGCAGGCTGTCGGTCCTCCCTCGTGAGTAATTTATGTTTTGTGTGTATGACCCAATATCTCCCATCCCCAGCCTTAGTCTGAACATCAGCAAGTGGAACTACAGTGAGCTCTATCTTATAAGGGGAAACTCAAGGGTCAGTGTTGAGGTGAATGTTCATTTTACATTATTGAATAGCTCCCTCTTACTCAATGCATTTTGGGCAACGAATTGTGGAGCATGACAGTGGATGTCATTGGCGACCAAGCTGATTTCTGCTTGCAACCTTCATTTGAGGTGGACTCTCACCAGTTCAAAGGATAATCTTGTTAAGTTTGGAGACCAACCAAGAGAGTGATTCATCCACCATGATGAAGTTCTTACCTTAAATTGTGATGTGTAACTTAATCACTCATCTACCTCTGTTAAGCAATTTATTTTGTGAGATTTATAAGTTGAGCCTGAGGAAGGTAGACGAGTACATCTACTCTCCTAACTCCTAAGTACCTTAAGCGAGCATTAAGCTTAAGTTTAGCTCGTCTATATTACAGGATATCCTGCAAACATCTAAGATTTTTAACAAAAGGACGAAATAAAACAACCTCGATTCATCGATGATCCACGCGGACTCGACTGTGTCAAGCAACCACCGAAGAAAGATCAAGCACTAACCTCCTGTTCTGACAGTGGTCTGCACTGCATGAGCTGCTCGATCTGCTCGTCGAGGTTGCCATGGGAGCTAGGCGCCGCTGGGACCGCGTTTGCGCTCATTTCTTCTCCTCTCCGCCTCCAATCGGAACCCTAACAAGATCTCCTCGTCCCTTGCAAGTCCAACTCCCTCGCTCTTCCTCTGAAACAAATCTCCCTCGGCGAGAGACGGGCAGCAGGAAGAAATGGCTGCGGAAAAATCAAGGAGAAGAAAACCTTCGAACCTTTTCCCAACCTGAAATTCGCAGATTACCTTTTCACGATGCGTGGTAAATGACGGTGTCATTTACCCATTCGTCTCGATGGTTATTTATCCTGAATGCTAAACAGACGATATCCGAATAATGCCACTTTCACGGGTGACGTCATGGAGTCGGTTAAAATAACACGCCGACATTTAAATATATGAATTAATATATTTTTTGTTATTTAAAAACTAATTTATTTTAAAACATTTAATTATTTTTATTATTTTTTAATACCATATTAATTTAATTGTTTCAAAACATAATTAATCTTTTTTTTATAAAACATTGAAAATAGTCTAATGGTATGTATTATTGCATATGAGATACATGGACATGTATGTATTAAAATGTTTAGTAGTTTTCAAAATGTATTGCAATAGAATTGTTAGGAAAAAATGAACAAAATAAATATAAAAGATAATAAATTTAGAATAAACTATTAGTTTTCTATGTTGATCATAAATATTTTTTTTTCCTAATTTTATCTTAACTTTTTTAAGGCATTCACAACCCACACTTGTTATAACACCCTCTACTTCATTAAAAAACATGAGATATACTGCCACATACTCATTATAACAATATATTTCTTTCACTCACATTTTCTTTTAACATTAATACTAATTATTTATGGGTCCATCTGTCCACTCAATCATCTTAAAATTATATCATATTAAATAAATATATTTTAAAAATATTTTAAAATATTAAAATTATTATTATTACTATTAATCTTACTTTTAAAATAATAATTTTACTATTTAAAAAATAATATTAAAAATTTTATTCAATTTTAAAATAGTCATTAAAACTAACCATTTTAATAAATATAATTAAAAAATAAAAAAAATACATGTGGGGTGGGCTCAGTCTCCTAACTGACCCACCTCACTTTTAATTGAACGTGTTCAATTGAAGGGGTGTTATAATACCCCTCCACAATGTGTTTAATAGCAATGAGGTATTATAATACTCTGTTAGAGTATTCAATTGTGGATGCTTTTATAGTACATAACCAAGTAAATTAGGAGATGCAGGGATCAAATACAAATTCTATTATAGAGTCTATTTTGTGAGAAAATAAATAAATTTCTAAAGAGCATTGCATAATTAATTCTAACTTAATTTGGATATCAAAAATTAATTATCTTATGATTTTAGATTGGAGCATGTGAATGTGTGAGTTAGTATATCAAATAGTAGATTTAAAAAGTTTTTTAAAGTCAAATTTGATTTTGTTATCTTGATATATTGATTTATTTATACATTTTTTCATGCTCTGTTGCAAATTTTATACTGTATCCTATAAGAAGCATGAATTTTAGGGATAATTCATTAACTCTGATATTCATTATGTGTATCTTACATGTATGATTGTTTATTTTTAACTTTTCTTTATAATATTCATATATTTTAATTATCTATTATCCATTAAAATGACTATAATAAGGTACTATACAATACTTGATTAATAATAATAAAATAAAATAATATTTTTCAAAATATAAATGGAGACATAGTAAACTTATGATGATTTATTGATGTTCAGGGGAGCTCAAGTTGACAGTAAACTCTGATTTTTTTTTTTATATGCACTTATATTGTGTTTGATTATTTGTAACTTAAAGTGATTGTCAAAATATAAATATGGGAGATTATATTTATTGAATATAGGAATAATAATAATATGATAATATAATTTTTTTATATCAGATATCTAAATTTTATAATCTGATTGATCTTCCAACTCCCCATTCTATCTATTAAATAAATTTAAAAAGTATATTTTAATAAAAGGTGAAATTTGTTATTTTTGCGTGAAAATTAAATCTGATTATTTCAAAAATACATTCGTAGATTAATATATTAAACTTTGATGACGCATTTAAAGTGAGCATTATAATATTAGGAGAAAGTAACATTATCGATTGTCGTCAGTCAAACATTGTCCGGAATACCATTCAGGATAAACAATCATTCAGATTACTAGTTACACCTGGGACCACCAGTATGTCTTTTTTTCTTACACATCACCACCGATCGTTGACGACTCATCGTGCTTGACATATGACAGCTAATCGGCGCGCAGGGACAATTTTTTTTTTTACTTAAAATTTCAGTTTTTGGACGCGAATAAATGGGCGAAACATCCCAAGGTTTCATTCTCTTTGATATTTTCTCCCAACCATTTCTTCCTTTTGCTCCTCTCTCGCCGAGGTAGATTCGTTTCAGACGAAGAGCGAGGGAATTGTACTCGCAGGGGACGAGGAGATCTTGCTAGGGTTCCGATTGGAGGCGGAGAGGAGAAGAAATGAGCGCGAACGCGGTCCCGGCGTCCAGCTCCCATGACAACCTCGACGAGCAGATCGAGCAGCTTATGCAGTGCAAACCGCTGTCGGAACAGGAGGTCAGCTCTCACTCGCTGCTTCGTTTTCTGTAAGATATCGTTTAAATGCTTGATCATTTTTGGTGGTTGCTCCTTGTTCCTGCCTCCGAC
This sequence comes from Curcuma longa, assembly GCF_044706935.1. Classification (NCBI taxonomy): domain Eukaryota; kingdom Viridiplantae; phylum Streptophyta; class Magnoliopsida; order Zingiberales; family Zingiberaceae; genus Curcuma; species Curcuma longa. Next base: position 9,059,722 of record NC_133862.1, on the reverse strand, counting down.
AGAGTCGATTCCGCCTGAATCTCGAAGAATCGAAGTTGTTTTTTTTTTTTTAGTATTTTATTAAATATATGGTCTCTGCAGGATGCCCAGTAATCTAATTAAAGGATTTAGGGATCTCTTATTTGATCAGGGTTCTGATTTCCTACATGTTTAAATTTATTTCTCTACTTATGCTGGATCCGATCTAAGCTTCCTATTTTCTGTTGTTGTAAATGATAGGTTTAGCTATATACGTGTTATGGCTGGAATCCGATGGTATTAGAGTTTCATTATTAGTTTACGTGTCCGTTTATTTTCTTTTGTTACAGGTTGGGTATTATTTGTATTATACATGAGGGTCCATGTTATTATAATTGTTAACGCTAACTATTATTCAACAAAAAATTGCTTATTAGCCCAAGATTGGTTTCGCTCATTCGTTTCAAAAGATTACTTCCTCATATGCATGATGCCTCATCACATACAGATTTACAGTTACATACTTTTCAGGTCATAAATGGATTCAGATGTTAAAATATAATCTATCAGCTAAATCCACTTAATGTTTTGTAGAATAAATTAACAATGAGATGATGGATTTGGTGCATATTTAACTTAATTTGGATACAAAGATCTGATGAATGAGATGGAAACTATCTTGTATGTCGTGTTGCATACTCATGGCACTTGAAGCAATGAATTTTTTTTTAGCAAATTACAATTTAATCAGTTCAAAGATAAGTACTATAGTGTACTAAATCAGCCCTTATTTGTAATTTCGTCTCAGAAAATGGCCAATAGTTTTGAATAGGAAGAATTATTGCAGTAGTGGGTTTTTACGAACTAAGTTTACTTAGTTTTAAAAAAACAGCCCTTGTTTGTATTTTTACCTCAGAAAATGGTTTCTTATCTACTTCAATAGTTTTAAATAGGAAGAATTGTTGTGGTAATGGTTTTTTATGAACTAAGTTTATAGGTGTAGATTGGTTGTTCTTGATGTAATAGTTATATATTTGTAGGAAAGTATTCAGCTAGGTTCAAATGGGTGGTGTTTTTATGTGAGACAAAAGTGTAGAAAAAGAAATGATAGAAGGTGCTTTATGCATTACATGAATTTGGACAGAAAATTTTATATCTCCTATTATCAAGTATCGACTGGAAATCTAGCAGTCTCTCACATCCAATGCTAGGACATCTTGAGTTATTAGTTATCTTGTTCACAGATGTGCTCCTCTATATCTTTAACCATGGACAATTATCTGCAGCCATAACACTTTTATTGAAAAAGGATGGAAGGAATAATTATTTATGGGTAGTGCAAAATAAGGTGACACTGGGGTCGAGCATGGTAGTAGATTTAGTTGCTATAACATCAAGAGATAATTATCTATTTCAACCAAGAAACATCTGAGGAAGAGAGTGAGATTTTGTATAAACATTATGTTTTTTTTGGTCTAATGAGTGACTCAGGATTGTATGAAATATGCCCATGCAAATGCATTTAAAGTTCCAAGTGTATTGTTTTATTTCCTTTAATTAATCCCCTTGTTTCTAACTCACTTTATTCCATTTGCACTAACAACCAAGAAAAGTTTCCTAGATATGCTGGGTAAGTCAATTCTATTTCAATTACGTTTATACACAGCTATCTGTATTCTGTAGCTTTTATCAAGTGATCATTTCAATTGTTGTAAGACATTGTTGGCTTATTCTTCAACTTTGGTATTGCTATTGTTATATAGGTTAGAGTCTTGTGTCAGAAAGCCAAAGAGGTGTTGATGCAAGAAAGCAATGTCCAGGTGAGGAATACTTTTAGGCAACATCATGGATCACATGCTTCTTTTTTTTTTTTTTTTATATAGATTTGAATAGATTTAAGTCTGCATATTTAGATTTTGCTTCTGACAGTACCTTCAACTTTCACAAGTTTATCTTCTTTAAAATAAATCCATTTTTTAAAAATTTGCTTTGACAGCATTGGTATTGCATTTCTATGTAGATTAAGAAAATTCTGCTAATGCCTAAATGCAAACTTAAATTTATATACCTTTATTATTACTAATTTTTTGCATGTAAAGCTGTATCTTTGTAATATCATATGATCAGAACTTGGTTAGCTCATGTTTTGGTCTCATTGGTTAGGCAAGTCTTACATGGCGCTAAGAGTAGTAATGAGTTGTATGTTTATTGTTTTTCTTGTATCCTAAATTGCTTCTTCTAATGTGTTTCTATGTTGTTCTAAATGTATCCTAAATTCCAAATTGCTATCGATCATGGCATTAATTTGTTTTGTTGCATGGCAAGATTTTATTTAACATGTGATGTCCTTCTACCGTTAGGAAGTTATGATATTGTAACCGAATGTCAGATTAATCTATTGGAAGATATAAAACACAGATCTCAAAAATCTGTTCATTGGAGTTACTAGTGTGATGAAAGGATTCATCTCCACAGCCATGGTTTTGCCAGCAAAAAACAGTTAGCCAAACTTGACACATAGGAGCAAACATACTCATCAACTAGACAACTCTATCACCGTTTCGTTAATTTTCAACCCAATTGAAAATGAAGCATTATAATAAAAGCTTCCATATTTAATTGAAATTATATTCTAGTTTGATTTGTTCGAGGAAACCTTGCCTTGCTTCTAATGTTATGAGAGCTACGACCCTAGCCATTTAGTATGTATCCTTTGTCATGTAGGTTCTGGACAAACAAGTAACTTTACTGTTGTATAGAAATGGTTCATGAATGCTATTATAACTAGAATACTCCTTTTTAATTTATATGGTGGCTTTAATTTAAGGATTTTGATTTGGATGGACCAATGATACATCATTAGCGGAATGATACTCTCTTGCTAGACTATTGTTCTGCTTGGGCTGTCTTTGACGGCAGAGAACATTTATGCAACATTGGTTGAATATTGATGATCAGTTTTTCTTATGCAAAAGAACTGATGTGCAAATTGCAGAGTATAAATTTGTGCTGGCCTATCAATCAAAGTGGGTTTCTTTTCCTACAGTGTGCATCTTGCATTGGTTATGTTTTCAACTTATGAATATATGCAATTGCTCAGATCATTTTAACACGATCCGTTATTGCAAAACTATTGTCCTTAAATCCAACTGTACTTTTTTTGCCATTGTTCTATGATCTGCTCAAATGTTATGTTCTCAGCATCCTGGTTAGACGATTATATAAGTCAACATGATGAATGAGGTAAAGGTTTACTTGTGTGTGGTTTTCATCAATCAGGAATCCTCTCAACATGGTCAATGATTGTCAATCCCTAATGATTTTTAAGAACTGTTACAATGTAGATGAATATTGAGAATTCTTAGTTCATATTTAGTTGTTTGTCTTTTGTACAACAATTTTATTTACCTTTCTATTGATCTTGATTGTGGTTTTCTGATTCCCCTAACAAGTAAGCTGTACACTTTCTCTACTTCTAATATACTCAATGGAAAAGATTAGATCCATTTAGTTGACCTCAATAGTTGGGGCACAAAGCTTATTTTGTTGTATAGTCCACATATAGAATTATGTAGGAATCACTGCTAACATAGCAAATTAACCTTATGACAGCCAGTGAAGAGCCCTGTGACAATATGTGGTGACATTCATGGGCAATTTCATGATCTGGCAGAACTGTTTCGAATTGGAGGCAAGGTACTACTTCTTTCCTTGACATTGGATGAACAATGACCATAAATTATTTCATTGGTTAAGCCTTCTTGTATGCTTGGGTTAAAAATTGGGATAAAAACAGGAGGGAATGAGTTTCTCTCATTTACTTGGAAGCAAATTAAAAGACAATGGAGAAGGTGAGGGGAAACATTTAGTTTACTTGGACACTTTGTCTAATGAGCCTCTTGACCTTATTTTCCCACTTGGTAATTAGATGTATTCTACTCCTAGATCTATATCTGTATTGATACTTTGAGTCCAGGTTCCTAGGAAAATATTGGCAAGTTTTGTTCAAACTTGTTTACCCAATTTTTGGGGAAAAGGGAAGGAAATCCTTGTCGATCTCTTTACATCCCAAGCTAACCCTCTAGCACTCTGTCAACCATTATTAGGACACAAAGTTCAGTGCATCCAGGATGGGGAGATGTTAAGCTGGAACATACTATCTGTCAACCATCTTTATAGTTTTTAGTGCAGGGTTGTCTCCGCCTACAAACCCATTGGGGCTGTCATGCCTCAAAATATGGAGGCATAATTGTATGCCCATGCAAACTTATTATTTTTCATATTTTTTCATTCAAACTTCATTTTGGCATGTACATCGTTACAGAGACCAAGAACTTGCTAACATGCCAATCAACTAATATTAACTAAATCATTAGCATTTAACATTGTATTTTGCAAAGTAGCATAGTATTATGAAAAAAATATATAATAGTACTCAACCAATGCTTGCCCATCCAAAGTTTGTATAAATGAAGAATATAAATTTCATTATCAAAGATGAGGGACCATTAAGTAATATATTTTATAATGAGGGAAATTCTAATTGATATTAAGACCATTAAGTAATATAAGATAAACTTAGGAGCCATTATCAAAGATGTGAGGGATAAGATTGTATTGTTGGTAAAAAAAGAATCATTACACCCACATATACGATTCCAATAACCAAATATTTTGAATAGGTATGAAGTATTGATTGATGGCTAGCTTATTACACTATTGTGTCACAATAGAAAAATAAATTGATATGATATTGAGATGAAATTACAAAGACAACAAAGACATAATAGATTGTGCAACTTGAGTGACTTTGACGATGTAATACTCTGAATTGAATTGGGTCGTATTCTTTGAAAGAGAGTTTGGTTGAGTTAACCTTATCTTTAAAAGATTCAATATGATAGTCTTATATTCTTAATCAAACTGATGATACTAGGCTTTGGAGTTTGCAATGATGAAGCTAGCAATTGTCAAGGATGTCAGGGAAACAAATATAAGTAAGAAGACACATAAGCTTGATATTACTCTAAGAAAAAGGAGAAGATGTCGGAGGTAACATTTACTCAAGTGGAGAAAGAGGTACTAGAAGAGATAAAACCATAACTTTTGAGATTGCAATTTATAAAGATTTGCCAATAAAATGAGATTAGGGTTTCATCATTATTCTATGAGAGTAGAAACGCTGAAATTAAATTGAAGTTTGGTCATTTTATTCTGATTCATGAATAAGATGCCACGAGAGAGTAAAAATTTAATATTAGACACCAATGGGAAATTACATAGTTGAAGAAACAAGCTAATAACTCGGCTAAAAGAGGAGAAACAAAGATTGTGGAAACAAATGTGTCATAACTATCATTTTTTTTCCTTCTAAATTTGGTCTCTTCGCTTTGACTTTTTTGAACATTTGTCAACCTCTTTTTTTCTATAGTTTGTTTTTCAACAACTTTTGTTAACAACTCCACTTTTGTGCTATTTTAGCATTTGCCACACATTATGTTTATTCCTTTTTCCATCTTTAATGTATAACAGCTTAGTTCAGTTGTCTGAATGTTATGACCACAACTTGTCGGATAGGTAAGTGGTCCACTGAGAAAGGGGAGAGTGAGTTGACATTGAACAAGGGAGGCAAAACACCCTCATAAGAGCATAAAGGAGGAAAGACTAGAGGTAGAGGGTGAAGTTCTGGTGGAGTTAGAAGGCTCAATCTCCCAGGAGGCTTAAGCTTTGTGTCATCACATAGCTTGTGCCCTAGTGTCTCTTGATTGAGCCTTTCCCCTCCCTTCTTCATTTGCTACTTGCTGGGATTGATGATAGAAGCCTCCATAAAGTGAGTTGGGTCTTGTTGTAGGAGCATTTGAATAGGTGTGACAATGATAATATGTATCTTTCCTTAGGTTGCCTCCAAATCTGCAAAATATATTGATTGTAAGATTCGTAAAGACGATGAAGAAATATAAAAAGGCGAGGAAGGCAAGGGAGAGGGAGGCCACATTGTCACATCAAATTCGTAGTCCTCTCAGGGGATTGAAAAGAATAATTACTCAGGATTTGGTTTGCTCCAACACCAAGTTGAGAGGAATATGTTGGTTTTATTTGGACAAAAGGGAATCGCTACACCCATATACACGATCCTATTATTAATTGGCATGCAGTCAGTAATAATTAATTTAATTCTATTGATCACATTATATTCCTTTTGAAAATTGTAATATTTGTAGTCAATATATGAAATTTGATTTTGCAAATACACAAATTTTCAACATTCAAAGGGTACAATGTAATTTTCAGATTTCAAAGGGTACAATGTGACTAGGATAGGATGAGGGCCCCGGAGAAGATTTGACCATCACTCAGACTGCCTGATATGTCATGTTCTACATAGAATTATACGACTTGTTTATTCTATTTATATAAATACTTTGCCCTTCTTCTCCCTACTGGGTCACATAATGCTCTAGAGATCATTATGTGACCCAACCTGCCTTGCCCCACCCAACTTCTAATTCAGGACAAGGACAAAAATTCATATCCACTCTAATGGGTGGCCCACTACCCATTATTTCCAATCCCCGAACTGTTTAATAAATGGGCCAAAGTTTGTAATACGAACATGGCTGATTTACTTAAATTTTATTTTAATTTTAATAAATTTGTATAAATTAAAATTAAAATCTATAAAATAATACTTATATAAATGTTGATATAAATGTCTATTGTTAAATTTATTTGTATAAGGATAAGATTTAGAATTTCTATTTACGAATTATATGTATTGATTTTATATTAAATTGAAAGTCATCATGGGTCAACCTATGGAACCCCAATAAGACCTGCTCATTTACAAGTCATAAATGGTTAACTTAAAACCTAAATCCACAGATTTATGGGGCAATCACATTGTGTGGAAGAGTCGTGTCATCTTTTTCTACCCCTACTATAACTTGCTCCATTATCATACCGATTGTGATGCCTTGATGAATAGGGCTTTTAATGATTTCATTCAATTAAGCCCCAATCCCTGAGTGCATATATCTCGATGGTCTACTGCTCAAGTCAAACATTATTGACTGATTATATTAAGTCTACAAATATGTTATTATACACAACACATTTAAATTTAATTACTGACATATTTGACTATGATGAATTTGTTTTGATATATGATTGATTTGTTTCTTTCCAATTTTGCTAGTGTCCAGATACGAATTACTTATTTATGGGTGATTATGTGGACCGTGGGTACTATTCTGTTGAAACTGTAACGGTAAGAAATCTCTACAGTTGTTTTCCTATACCTCATACTGATTTTCTCTCTACACACTATACTATTTTTCTCCTCTAGATTACGGTAAGATTATAATATCGATGGGGTATTCAATTTGCGTATAATGAGTATATCACTTTCTAGGTTTATCATATCGCAACATCTTCATGTTAATCAAGCTTTGTTAGTCCTATCTATTCAAGGTTGCTGGATATTTCTTATCCTTTAATTGTGATTCTATGCAAGGTTATTTTTCAACATTAATCCATCAAAAAAAGCATTTTTTCCCCTCTAGTTGTTGGGAGGATAATTACGAAGGGTTTATACAATGGATATTTATGTCTGTCTATTATTCCTCATCAAAGGGTAAGTATAATTCGGTTGCAACTCCATATGTATGTGCATGTGAAGAGATCATGACACTTAAGTTGCAACTTAAAAGGTCAATACTGTTTAAAGTGCTATATGGACTGAGAGATTTGCTGGGAAAGAAGGCAGAGGGAGAGGAAGGATTTGGTATTTCTTGCTTGGCCAACTAAATTTAGAGTGCAAGGGAAGTCTGCTTCCTTTTCTTTCATTCTTGAATTTTTTTTATTCCTCAAATATTAAAGGGATTCCATTTGCTATTCATTTTCCTTCCTTTCTCCCCTCTTTTGTTCCCCTCTCCTTTTTTCCTGACTTTCTCTCAAGTTTTCAGAAAAGAACTTGATAACTTACTCATCAGTCAAACACCAGTTTTTGCTTTGGAACTGCATATAATAGGTACCCCATTGACATGGTCATTTCTCTGGAGAATGAAGGGAGAGAGATGTTTGAGATGAAATAAAAAGAGAGAACAGAGCCAAAAAAATGTTTATTTTGATCATTTCAGAAGCATTAATTTACTTTGGTGCGTGTCTAGGAAGCAATAAGCCTAGGGTCATTATGTGGTTTGCAATTCAGAATGATGGTGCCCAGCCCATATATTTTTTACTGTTGTTTCCTGAAGTGGGGAGTCATTTCTAGACCATCAGAATTAGATAAATAAGCAAAATGATTTATTGAGCCCCTTGACTCCTGACCGTACAAGTTAACAATTACTTGGGATGTGCAGCATTACATGGCTTGCTAACTTTTTAGTATGTATTTTTCCCCTAAAAAACCCTATTCATTATTTATTAGCATGTATACTGAAGAATGACCTAGTTGCTTGACCTGTTAGTTTCATGCATACCCACACATGACATACTTGTACTTCAAGGGTTGATGTTATCTGATCCATTATTGCTAAATGATCGGAAATAATTCAATTCTGTGGAAGTGTGATGGGTGGATATTAGCATTTGTCTATATTTCATATTAGACATAGATATGTAGATGTTGCATGACTCATGTTTGATACTGACAATCTGTAATCATTCTCATTACTAATTAATTTCATGATGAGCATGTTGAATCATTGTTTGCCAAATCCTTAAATTTGTTGCATGACATTTGTGCTTGCTGGATTTTATCAACTTGAACAAGCTACAGCTCTGCACTTCCTTTTTGTCGGCTTCATCCTAGGGAGTATCATTTTACAAAAGTTAGTCTTGTGAGTTTTTATTGGTTGTTTTTCTCCTGCCTGAGACCTGCTTCTTTCTTTGATTGTCCATGCTGTTGTATGGCCACCGGTTGTGCTAGTCATCCACCACAGTAGGTACCTGGAAATGCAAGCTGAATCTTCTAATGTCTTGGCGATTACATTATAATTTGAGCTCAAAGCATTGTTTAACATGAGTTACTGTATTGAACTCAAAGCAAATGATGTTTTATTGTAATGGTATAATTTTCCTATTGTTCCCTTTGGGACATTATGTTTTTTTAATTGTCCTAAAATTTAACACACTTGGATGAGTATCTAATGTATTGCACTGACCTATTGGCATTTAAGCTTTTGGTGGCCCTCAAGGTTCGATATCCTCAAAGAATTACGATTCTCAGAGGAAATCATGAAAGTCGTCAGGTTTGCAATAGTTCTCTCAAAGAACTCGTTGTTTTTTTTACTGACAGAAGGAGTATAGGTTAACGTGTTTATAAAGTAAAGAAAATTAACTAATGACAAACTAATTTGTGGATTTGTTTTCGTCTCAAATATATTACCCTTGTATCCAAACTGAATGTGGTATCACATTGCAGATTACTCAAGTTTATGGATTTTATGATGAATGCTTAAGAAAGTAAGTAATCACTTTTTCCCGTGGTTTCATCTTCATCAATATCACATTTGTATTCATTTATCCTATAGTTGTCAATTTCTAGCATTTATTTGTTTGCTGATTTTCCATCAGATTCAGTGTTAACTTGTATATTTGTGCGTAAGTGTGTAATTCATGTTAAATATGGATTACTTATGTACTTGTTCCATTTTTAGCATTAAAATAAACTTCATTAACTTAAGATATGTGGGTGAATCATGTCCTTAAGTGGTTTTAACGTTTGGACAAAGGGTTAAGCTAGAATATGTTGTGTTTATTAATCAGGTGTGCAGGTGTAGGATTTTTGATGCACATAAGTATATGCAATAGAGGAAGTCTTGACATGTCAAGAGTTATTAGATGCTTAGCAAATGAAAGTCTTAGTAGGTCAAGGGTTATGGATGTTTGGCAGATGAGGAAAATCCAAAAGCAAGACATTTTAGCATGTGAAGTTTTGGAAGAGTACAACACTCTTAGCATTTGTATTTTGTACAAAGTTGAGTGTGAGTGTTTTTATAAAAAGGTTTATCATGGGCTAGATTGTGCATGGACTAAACTTTAGAAATGACTTTAGGTAGTGATACAGTTGACTGAATGTGTTTTTCAATCAATCGACTGAAGCTTGAGTCAAAGTTGATTCAGGTTAAATGAAAAGAGAACAGAATGTTGTTGCTCGCTTCTGTTTGTAAGGTAGTTGACCTGTTGACGAAATAATTTCAACTGATGGAAGATTAAGTTGGCTGATGAACAATTATAGGGTTACAATGGAATAGATAATTTGGTACAATGATGATATTCCAGAAGCAATAGCAAGATGATGGTAAATAACTGAAGTAGTTGGCAAAGCTGTTGCGCGTGAAAAAATAGTTGATTGGAAGCATGAAACAATCAACGGAACAAATGGAGGAGATACCATGAAGGCTAAATGAGGACTTGATTAAAGGCTATAAATAGGGGTTAAAGAGCTAGGAAATGACTTAATCAAAGTGCTTATATATTGCTAATTCTCAAATCTTTCGCTCTAGTTCTCTTGCCCTAATTGTAATTACTCTCTTGTATGAAAAGTTCTATTTGTAACCACCTCCGAAAGGTTATCCGGAGAGGAGAAAGTTAGGAGATTTCATGGAGTGATTCACTGAAGGGTTATTGGCCGTGGAGTAGGAGCCGAGGATTCCGAACCATGTAAAAACTCTTGTTTGAATCATCTTCTTTATTTGCTTTCATATTTGTGTTTTGTTGTTTCTTGATTGTTGCGCACTAATCTTTTGTAGAAGTTAAACCATTGGTTATTCACCCATTCACCCACCACCCTCCAATCCAACAAGATCTCATATCTCCTTAGCTATAACACTTCCCATCTTGTGGCAAGATAACAAGCATTGATTAGAAGGTGCAGGTGCAAGGTCTCATCTTTTCTGTTATGTTTGGGTTTGTGAATCATCTCTATTTTATTACCTTTCATAGTCATTAAGCATCAAAGTCAAACGTATAATCCTCCTTACTGGTTTTGCATGTATTTTTGGTTCTACAGAAAACAAAACCATGACACTTCTTGATTTGCACTCTGATTGTACTGTAAACTTCAGGCGTATCAATTTCAACTTGTTCTAGATTTCACAGCTATTTGCTGTACTTTAGTTCCTTAGAATGTTTTCTTTCATTATTTGATGACAGATATGGCAGTGCAAATGTATGGAAGACCTTCACTGATTTATTTGATTATTTCCCATTGACAGCCTTGGTTAGTACTCTAAACATTGCATATCTGTTTATCTTCTCTATTTAAATATTATTTTAATTTTGATCACCTAACTTTTAACTACCGTCTAGGCGCTAAGCAGTGGGTTGACCGCTTATTGCATGGAACCACCTTTTAATACCTTGGAGATGAAATGAAACATTAGCCAATGCAATAAAAGTAGACTTGATTTGTATATACTCGTGATTAGCTTTGCATGAAGCTCAATGGAGGGATAAGATTTATGTAGTTGACCTCAAATAGTTGGGACAAATACGGTTCATTGATGTGGATGATGAATGTCTGTGGTTTGTTGATCCTATAACAATTACCTCATGGAAACAAGTTCCCAAATTTAATGACAACCTATTTGTTGTATTTTCAGGTCGAATCTGAAATATTTTGCCTGCACGGGGGGTTATCTCCATCTATTGAAACCCTTGATGGCATACGGAGCTTTGATCGTGTTCAAGAAGTTCCACACGAGGGAGCTATGTGTGATCTTTTATGGTCTGATCCTGATGACAGATGTGGTTGGGGTATTTCTCCTCGTGGTGCTGGATATACATTTGGTCAAGTACAATGTTATGCTTTTGTTTCCTTATGATTGTGTCTACTTGTCTTTACTTAGCAACCTTGGGTAATTTCAATCTCAGGATATATCAGAACAATTCAATCATACTAATAACCTTAAGCTGATAGCCAGAGCACATCAATTAGTCATGGAAGGATACAACTGGGGACACGTACTTACCTATTTTATCCTTTTCAGTGTTTTCTGCTCAAATTTTTAAAGTCCTGATTCTTATGGTTGGTTTTGTTTCCAAATAGGACCAAAAGGTGGTTACCATATTCAGTGCCCCTAATTATTGTTATCGGTGTGGAAATATGGCCTCCATCTTGGAAGTTGATGACTGTAAAGGTCATACATTCATTCAGGTATCTCTCTCATGTATCTCTATTCTGTGTTGGTGTGTTAAAGTTGATAATGTTTCGTGATTTATATATTATTTCATCTGAATGTTTTCATTGTAATACTAATAGGTATACAGTCAACACTGGCAAAACATTTGGCATTTAGATTAAGATACAAATTGACGCTTCAAAAATTTTGCAATATAAAAATATTTCGCTCCTTTTTCTTTTTTTTTTGGTATAAATACTTACTTCAATATAAGTTACTCTGCCTGCTAGAGATTATCAATTTGTGCTTGTTGTAACTAGGAAGTTGTGTATATTGTTCTCTCCTGTAAGGAGCTACTTGTTCTAGTCTAGATAAAATTCCTAAACATCATGCTTCATCTATTATGTCAAGGGTGAGTTGGTGACAACTGACAAGTACATTTGACAGCTCTCTGCAGCACTTTCTTTTTTCTTCCTTTTTTAGGTCAAGTACTCATGGTGTAAAGAATTACTGCCTAGTGGATTTTTTCCATAAAATTCTTCAGACAGCTTTAGTGGTCAAGTATGGTTTTGTAAACGGATAATAAACAACTTTCATAATCAATGTGATTTTTCTATTGCAGTTTGAGCCGGCACCCAGGAGAGGAGAGCCAGATGTGACTCGCAGAACACCTGATTACTTTCTCTGAGTCAGCTAATTACGAGTTACATTCTTGATTTTTCGCAGCAATTACTGCTTTCTAATTTGCCTTGTGATTGCTGACATTTTAGATCCTATGATCAACTCGACATTCGCATTCCAAACTGCTAGAGTTTGGTAGTTTTATGTATAATCCTGTTGAAAGCGGCACGTGCTGGTCATTAATCTGTAAGGGGGTTTCATTGTGGTTGGAGATGGCGAGGCTAACCATGCAGCTCTAGGAGCAGCCTTTGTTATTCCGAGTTTCATGATATTCATCCCCATTTCCCTTCTTTTGCATTATTTATTTTTCAGTTTCTAATTTCTGTAGAGGGGTTCATTTCAACTTGCACACTGCTTTAGCAAATCCATAGGTTCAGTTAACCTTTCAGTTCTTGTTCTTCTTGAATTTCTGTATATTTGTCGTCCTAACAATGATTCATCTTGGTAGAACAACTTCTGGTTACAGGTTAGCTTTGTTAATTTTAAAAGTGATTTATTTGATTCAACGAAAGAGGATCCTGCTATCTGTGGATCCATGCTATCTTTTGTACAAAAAAAAAAAAAAAAAGTGAAATCCGTCACCTCAACGACCCCATACGATCGGTCCCACGACCATTTGTGAGGAGGTAAATCGAGAAATTGCAATTGGTCACGACGCAGGAGGGTGTGGATCCTGCTATCTTGATTCTATATATGACATATATCTATTATTACTATATATGGAATAATTAATTTATCTAACCAATCTAAATAAAAATTTAGTAAACTAAAATTTCTAACTAGTAATTTTTCTTTTGCAGAGGAATGGGTCACTTAATTTGCACAATGCATTGTAATTAATTTAAATTAATTATTTATTTTTCAATATTAATAAATAAGTAATTACTAGTTCTTACCTTAAATTTGATCATTATCTAGCGACATCATTGAACAAGGTGACGCCGACGACCAACGGCGGAAGCTGCTGTCCTTTCTCAGGGATGGCAGTGATCCACTCTAGCTAGCAACCACTAATGTCGGTGAGAGGCTGAATGTAAGTCCAAGAAAAAGAATCCAACACACATATCATGGCGGATACTGTTCCACAGGAATAATAAGCAATCAATTATTTTGTTCTACAACATAGAATTGTTTTCGAGTTTGTTGTGCTAAATAGGTTAACTATAATGGATATGAATAATCAGGGAAGATGGAGCAAGAGGGAGTATTTGTTAATGCAACAGATGGAAGGATATAAAAATGAAAGACGAATAAGAGAGTGAATGAGGAGCAATTACACAGTCGCTCTCAC
>NC_133862.1:9036366-9045567 GCF_044706935.1 Curcuma longa | reverse complement strand
CATCCACCACAGTAGGTACCTGGAAATGCAAGCTGAATCTTCTAATGTCTTGGCGATTACATTATATTTTGCCATCTCAATTATGTATTGCATTGTTTAACATGACTTACTGTATTGAACTCAAAGCAAATGATGTTTTATTGTAATGGTATAATTTTCCTATTGTTCCCTTTGGGACATTATGTTTTTTTAATTGTCCTAAAATTTAACACACTTGGATGAGTATCTAATGTATTGCACTGACCTATTGGCATTTAAGCTTTTGGTGGCCCTCAAGGTTCGATATCCTCAAAGAATTACGATTCTCAGAGGAAATCATGAAAGTCGTCAGGTTTGCAATACTTCTCTCAAAGAACTCGTTGTTTTTTTACTGACGGAAGGACTATAGATTATCGTGTTTATAAAGTAAAGAAAATTAACTAATGACAAACTAATTTGTGGATTTGTTTTCGTCTCAAATATATTACCCTTGTATCCAAACTGAATGTGGTATCACATTGCAGATTACTCAAGTTTATGGATTTTATGATGAATGCTTAAGAAAGTAAGTAATCACTTTTTCCCGTGGTTTCATCTTCATCAATATCACATTTGTATTCATTTATCCTATAGTTGTCAATTTCTAGCATTTATTTGTTTGCTGATTTTCCATCAGATTCAGTGTTAACTTGTATATTTGTGCGTAAGTGTGTAATTCATGTTAAATATGGATTACTTATGTACTTGTTCCATTTTTAGCATTAAAATACACTTCATTAACTTAAGATATGTGGGTGAATCATGTCCTTAACTGGTTTTAATGTTTGGACAAAGGGTTAAGCTAGAATATGTTGTGTTTATTAATGAGGTGTGCAGGTGTAGGATTTTTGATGCACATAAGTATATGCAATAGAGGAAGTCTTGACATGTCAAGAGTTATTAGATGCTTAGCAAATGAAAGTCTTAGTAGGTCAAGGGTTATGGATGTTTGGCAGATGAGGAAAATCCAAAAGCAAGACATTTTAGCATGTGAAGTTTTGGAAGAGTACAACACTCTTAGCATTTGTATTTTGTACAAAGTTGAGTGTGAGTGTTTTTATAAAAAGGTTTATCATGGGCTAGATTGTGCATGGACTAAACTTTAGAAATGACTTTAGGTAGTGATACAGTTGACTGAATGTGTTTTTCAATCAATCGACTGAAGCTTGAGTCAAAGTTGATTCAGGTTAAATGAAAAGAGAACAGAATGTTGTTGCTCACTTCTGTTTGTAAGGTAGTTGACCTGTTGACGAAATAATTTCAACTGATGGAAGATTAAGTTGGCTGATGAACAATTATAGGGTTACAATGGAATAGATAATTTGGTACAATGATGATATTCCAGAAGCAATAGCAAGATGATGGTAAATAACTGAAGTAGTTGGCAAAGCTGTTGCGCGTGAAAAAATAGTTGATCGGAAGCATGAAACAATCAACGGAACAAATGGAGGAGATACCATGAAGGCTAAATGAGGACTTGATTAAAGGCTATAAATAGGGGTTAAAGAGCTAGGAAATGACTTAATCAAAGTGCTTATATATTGCTAATTCTCAAATCTTTCGCTCTAGTTCTCTTGCCCTAATTGTAATTACTCTCTTGTATGAAAAGTTCTATTTGTAACCACCTCCGAAAGGTTATCCGGAGAGGAGAAAGTTAGGAGATTTCATGGAGTGATTCACTGAAGGGTTATTGGCCGTGGAGTAGGAGCCGAGGATTCCGAACCATGTAAAAACTCTTGTTTGAATCATCTTCTTTATTTGCTTTCATATTTGTGTTTTGTTGTTTCTTGATTGTTGCGCACTAATCTTTTGTAGAAGTTAAACCATTGGTTATTCACCCATTCACCCACCACCCTCCAATCCAACAAGATCTCATATCTCCTTAGCTATAACACTTCCCATCTTGTGGCAAGATAACAAGCATTGATTAGAAGGTGCAGGTGCAAGGTCTCATCTTTTCTGTTGTGTTTGGGTTTGTGAATCATCTCTATTTTATTACCTTTCATAGTCATTAAGCATCAAAGTCAAACGTATAATCCTCCTTACTGGTTTTGCATGTATTTTTGGTTCTACAGAAAACAAAACCATGACACTTCTTGATTTGCACTCTGATTGTACTGTAAACTTCAGGCGTATCAATTTCAACTTGTTCTAGATTTCACAGCTATTTGCTGTACTTTAGTTCCTTAGAATGTTTTCTTTCATTATTTGATGACAGATATGGCAGTGCAAATGTATGGAAGACCTTCACTGATTTATTTGATTATTTCCCATTGACAGCCTTGGTTAGTACTCTAAACATTGCATATCTGTTTATCTTCTCTATTTAAATATTATTTTAATTTTGATCACCTAACTTTTAACTACCGTCTAGGCGCTAAGCAGTGGGTTGACCGCTTATTGCATGGAACCACCTTTTAATACCTTGGAGATGAAATGAAACATTAGCCAATGCAATAAAAGTAGACTTGATTTGTATATACTCGTGATTAGCTTTGCATGAAGCTCAATGGAGGGATAAGATTTATGTAGTTGACCTCAAATAGTTGGGACAAATACGGTTCATTGATGTGGATGATGAATGTCTGTGGTTTGTTGATCCTATAACAATTACCTCATGGAAACAAGTTCCCAAATTTAATGACAACCTCTTTGTTGTATTTTCAGGTCGAATCTGAAATATTTTGCCTGCACGGTGGGTTATCTCCATCTATTGAAACCCTTGATGGCATACGGAACTTTGATCGTGTTCAAGAAGTTCCACACGAGGGAGCTATGTGTGATCTTTTATGGTCTGATCCTGATGACAGATGTGGTTGGGGTATTTCTCCTCGTGGTGCTGGATATACATTTGGTCAAGTACAATGTTATGCTTTTGTTTCCTTATGATTGTGTCTACTTGTCTTTACTTAGCAACCTTGGGTAATTTCAATCTCAGGATATATCAGAACAATTCAATCATACTAATAACCTTAAGCTGATAGCCAGAGCACATCAATTAGTCATGGAAGGATACAACTGGGGACACGTACTTACCTATTTTATCCTTTTCAGTGTTTTCTGCTCAAATTTTTTAAGTCCTGATTCTTATGGTTGGTTTTGTTTCCAAATAGGACCAAAAGGTGGTTACCATATTCAGTGCCCCTAATTATTGTTATCGGTGTGGAAATATGGCCTCCATCTTGGAAGTTGATGACTGTAAAGGTCATACATTCATTCAGGTATCTCTCTCATGTATCTCTATTCTGTGTTGGTGTGTTAAAGTTGATAATGTTTCGTGATTTATATATTATTTCATCTGAATGTTTTCATTGTAATACTAATAGGTATACAGTCAACACTGGCAAAACATTTGGCATTTAGATTAAGATACAAATTGACGCTTCAAAAATTTTGCAATATAAAAATATTTCGCTCCTTTTTCTTTTTTTTTTGGTATAAATACTTACTTCAATATAAGTTACTCTGCCTGCTAGAGATTATCAATTTGTGCTTGTTGTAACTAGGAAGTTGTGTATATTGTTCTCTCCTGTAAGGAGCTACTCGTTCTAGTCTAGATAAAATTCCTAAACATCATGCTTCATCTATTATGTCAAGGGTAAGTTGGTGACAACTGACAAGTACATTTGACAGCTCTCTGCAGCACTTTCTTTTTTCTTCCTTTTTTAGGTCAAGTACTCATGGTGTAAAGAATTACTGCCTAGTGGATTTTTTCCATAAAATTCTTCAGACAGCTTTAGTGGTCAAGTATGGTTTTGTAAACGGATAATAAACAACTTTCATAATCAATGTGATTTTTCTATTGCAGTTTGAGCCGGCACCCAGGAGAGGAGAGCCAGATGTGACTCGCAGAACACCTGATTACTTTCTCTGAGTCAGCTAATTACGAGTTACATTCTTGATTTTTCGCAGCAATTACTGCTTTCTAATTTGCCTTGTGATTGCTGACATTTTAGATCCTATGATCAACTCGACATTCGCATTCCAAACTGCTAGAGTTTGGTAGTTTTATGTATAATCATGTTGAAAGCGGCACGTGCTGGTCATTAATCTGTAAGGGGGTTTCATTGTGGTTGGAGATGGCGAGGCTAACCATGCAGCTCTAGGAGCAGCCTTTGTTATTCCGAGTTTCATGATATTCATCCCCATTTCCCTTCTTTTGCATTATTTATTTTTCAGTTTCTAATTTCTGTAGAGGGGTTCATTTCAACTTGCACACTGCTTTAGCAAATTTATAGGTTCAGTTAACCTTTCAGTTCTTGTTCTTCTTGAATTTCTGTATATTTGTCGTCCTAACAATGATTCATCTTGGTAGAACAACTTCTGGTTATAGGTTAGCTTTGTTAATTTTAAAAGTGATTTATTTGATTCAACGAAAGAGGATCCTGCTATCTGTGGATCCTACAATCTTGATTCTATATATGACATCTATTATTACTATTGGAATAATAAATTTATCTAACCAATCTAAATAAAAATTTAGTAAAATAAAATTTATAACTAGTAATTTTTCCTTTGGATAGGAAACGCTCGGGCCAATCTAATTTGCACAATGCATTTGTAATTAATTTAAATTAATTTATATATTTTTCAATATTAATTAATAAGTAATTACTAATTCTTACCTTAAATTTGATCATTATCTAGCGACATCATTGAACAAGGTGACGCCGACGACCAACGGCGGTAGCTGCTGTCCTTTCTCAGGGGATGGCAGTGATCCAATCTAGCAACCACTAATGTCGGTGAGAGGCTGAATGTAAGTCCAAGAAAAATAATCCAACATACATATAATGGCGGTTACTGTTCCGCAATGGGTACAACAAGCAATCAATTATTTTGTTCTGCAACATGGAATTGTTTTCGAGTTTGTTGTGCTAAATTGGTTAACTATAATGGATATGAATAATCAGGGAAGAGGGAGCAAGAGGGAGTATTTGTTAATGCAAGAGATGGAAGGATATAAAAATGAAAGACGAATAAGAGAGTGAACGAGGAGCAATTACACAGTCGCTCTCACTATGCCGGACCTTTATTTGTCAAAATAGTCGTCCAAAATCTCCTCGACGAGGCAGTTTGGGTTGATTCAAGTTAATTTGGCAATCAAAGAGAATTCCAAAGAATTTGCTTCACGGTAGAATTCGAGAGAAGGCTAATGGGAAGGTTTCTAAGTGACAGAACCTGCGGTTGGTACTCTTTGCTGGTAAAAGATAGGGCATGGCATCTGTTGTCCTACGCGTGTGGGACGTACTCTGGAAGAAAAACCATCTGTTAAACAATGGGCGTAAGATATATAGGACGTCCCGATTCATTAATTACTGGAAATTTAAAATATATCTTTATTTTAGCTCGTCCTTTCCTTTATCTACTTCTATCTTTTTCTTTTCCATCGCTGATTCTTTTTCACCCTTTTCTTTTCTCTTGCCTTCTGTATCCAGCCAGCGGGTCATGGAGCCCTTCCACCCACCAACCACCCGCAGCGCACTTTAAAGCTCTAATCATATGTTTTGGCTATTTAACGCTCACTGCGGCACAGGTTGCTTCGCCCAACTCTTTGTAATTCCAGTTCCTGCAGCTTTGGAGCTGGGGCACAGCTCTTTACTGTATTCGCCTTTTATCCTTCAGTTTGGAGATTGCTGCTTGATTTATATATGCATGGGAAATTGATCATATACTGTTTTCCTTGTTTTCTAATAGATTTCAACTCAGATTACGTAATTTGGAATTTTCACGATTACTCCGATTTATTCTTTGACTGGAAAAATCGAGAATTTTTGGTGGTGACGACTGAACCACACGTACGCTGTCATGAATTAATTTAATTTGCTGTAGGGAGCCATGGTTGTGATCAACGTGCGTCGGTCGATGATGGTGCAGCCGGCGGAAGCGACGCCGCAGCGACGGCTGTGGCTCTCCAGCCTGGATCTGGTGATGCCGCATCACCACACGATGACCGTCTACTTCTACCGGCCGGATGGGTCGGCCAACTTCTTTGACGCGGGGGTGCTGCGCCACGCGCTGGCCCGGGTGCTGGTGCCCTTCTATCCCATGGCCGGGCGGCTGGCGCGCGGCGAGGACGGTCGGATCGTGATCGACTGCAACGGCGAGGGGGCGCTGTTTGTGGAGGCTGATGCGGAGGCGACGGTGGACGACTTCGGCGACTTCGCACCCACCGGAGAGTTGGACCACCTCGTCCCCAAGCCAAACGCAGACTACGCCGACGGCATCTCCGCCTTCCCGCTCTTGCTCCTCCAGGTGTGTTAAATTTATGGTAGAAAACAATTAAAAATGTGTATGGCTCTAAATCCCATTTTTTGTGAAATTTAAATGTGTATTGTAAAAATATGAAATTCCCTAATGTGCAATAAAAAATAAATATTTTAAATAAAATACTTGTTTTATCTTATTAGTGGGCATAGATCTTTATGTTCTACTGTTTCTTATATTTATAATAGTATTCAAATTTTGTTTTAATTAGATCAAGTAACTAATTAGTGTTAGACGACAAAAGAATTAATGGTCTAAAGAAGAACTTAGAGATGGCCGGACGGCGATGACTCGAAGATCAGATATATACGAATAATCTCGTATATAGATATTTAATATTTGACTTGACTCACTCTTACAGAGAACTCCATTAGTACAACTCTTCAACAAAGGTAGAATTTACTACTCCCATGGTCCTATATATATATATATAGTCAATTTCATGATCATATAATATTATATGAGGTAAATCGAAAAGTTATAGTTAATTATCACAGAGAGGATATTACATCAGCTTTGTAAAAATTCAACTTGCTCATTAAAATAAGTTTGCTTTGTTATAACCAATTCAATCATGCATGTCTCGAGAGCTATGTAATACAACTGAACAAACTAAATTAAATATAGTCTAAAGGTAGTGTCAATTATGTTCATCTTATTTTTATAAATGAAATATGAAGGCAAGGGCGAGCTGATAATAAACCTACCTCGGCTTCCTTCGTCCAGGGTCCATTTCAAATTTTATTATAATTTTAATGAAAGATTATCTTGATTTTGATGAATAAATAAAATTATTACAGTATCACCTGAGGTTAATCTATATTGTTTGTCGTTGAAAAAAATTTAGCTGGGGCTGATTATAAATTTTGATTCTGCCATTGTATGAAGGTTTTTTAATTTTAATTTGTTTACTATTTTTTTTAAAAAAAATAAATCTATACACATTTTAGAAAGGTTAAACAGATTTGATGATCTCTTTTCCCAAGTTTGGTATCATTTTAATTGTAATTTAATTTAATCGATGCATGCACACAGATCACGCATTTCAAGTGCGGTGGTGCAGCCTTGGGCGTCGGCGCGCAGCATCAAGCCGTCGGGTGGCAGACATACGGATTCCGGTCCGAATTCCCGCGGCCTTGGCATCTCCGTCCAGCCGGAGGCCGCCGGACCGACGCCCTCGCGACCCACCCAACCCTTCTTTTACTCACATCGAGTACCATCCCCCTCCTTCCATGAACAGTCCTACCTCTGCTGCCCACGTCCCAAGCCCTGCCGCTGCTGCCGGCATCTTCAAGTTCACCCAGGAGCAGCTTAAACTCCAAAGCCAAAGCTCCCCCAGGTGGCAGCTACAGCACGTACGTCCTCCTCGCGGCCACGTGTGGCGCTGCGCGTGCATAGCGCGCGACCTCCCGCCCGACCAGATGACCAAGATGTATATTCCAACCGACGGCCGACACCGAGTGCAGCCACCACTTCCGCAGGGCTACTTCGGGAACGTGGTCTTCACGGCCACGCTCATCGCAGCAGCAGGGGAGGTAGTGACCTCTCTGGAGGGCGGTCCTTCCCCGGCGGCCAAGATGATCCAGGAGGCTTTGGTGAGGATGGACGCCACCTACTTGCAGTCGGCATTGGACTACCTGGAGACGCAGCCAAATCTGGAGGCTCTGGTGAGGGGCGCTCACACTTTCAGATGCCCATCCCTCTTGCTGCAGCAGCTGGGGCGCTTGCCTATCGACGATGCAGACTTCGGGGTGGGGCCGACCGGTCTCCACGGGTCCAGCCGGCCGTGGCTCCGAGTGGTGCGTCGAGTCCTGCCAAGTCCCGCCGGGGAGGTGGCCTCTCGGTGGCCATCGCTTTGCAGCCTGATCACATATTGAAATTCTCAAAGCTCATCTATGATATCTAAGACTTTGATCATATTAGATCATCTATACATGTTATTTTGAATTATGACTTCAATTTCTGATATGTATCCCTGAAACATTAATTACTTTAGAGTATGTGTTCTCTACTCTTATGGTGTTAAATGAAAATTTTCAAGTTAATGATAATAGTGAAATGGTTAATATCACTCTCTACAGAAAATTAATTGGTTCCTTGATCTATCTCAACACAAGGCCGAATATCACAAATTCAGTAAGTTTGATTTCTAGATCCTTAAATGAACCAAACAAAATTCATTTGATAGTGACAAAAAGGATTTTAATATATCTTAAAGGTACAAAGTATCACCACATTAGTTGAGAAAAAAAACAATTATAAGCTTATTGGGTACACAAATAGTGATTTAGCTATATCGATAGATGATCGAAAAAACACCTCTGGATATATCTTTTGCCTAGGATCTAATGTGATATCTTGGAGCTCAAAGAAGCAAAAATCTATAGCATTATCTTCGACAGAAGCAGAATATATAGCTACAACAAATGCAACTTGTGAGGCAGTTTGGATCAGAAGAATTTAGAAAGATTTAAAATTCAAGCAAGATGAACAAATAATAATTCATTGTGATAATATGTCTACAATTGCAATGACAAAGAATCCAATCTTCTATGATAATGGGGTGTGTTTAATTAAATTATTTTAATATTTTTATTTGTCACTTATACTCTTCAAAATTAAAATTTATAATTAATCAAAATCTTTATTTATCGCTCACATAACGTTCAGGTCGTCTCTCATGCAATCAATGATAGAGAGTTTTCCTAGACAACATAGTGCTGAGTTTTATTTGTTGATCGTATTCACTTCTAATTATCCAAAAAATCTTTTTATTAACAATTAAATCCTAAAATTTACAAATGAATATTAAGTACACATAATTTACAAATTAAGACTAATCATACACCCTAATTATAATTTTTCAGATAATAATCCATTTTGAATCTCAATCCTATTTCACATAATTACAATAAA